>NC_026148.1:9119701-9147539 GCF_000512975.1 Sesamum indicum | reverse complement strand
TCCCCTCTCTCTCTCTCTCTCTCTCTCTCTCTCTCTCTCTCTCTCTCTCTCTCTCTCTCTCATGGATGAATGGATGGTAGTGGAGAATAATAGTGTGCACAACTTTGAGAAGAATAAAGTTTGATTGCCTGCCTGCCGCCCTTCTTCCAATCCCAGTAAATACATTTCATAAAAAAAACGCTTAGAGTAGAAGGCATGAGGTTTCCACATTGGGGCACTCTCTTGCGTGTGTGTGTGTGTGTGTTTGGGGGGTTGATGTGATTCCGACACATTGTAGAGACAAGACACAAAAGATGTCACTTCCAATTCCCATTTCCCATTTTTTATCACAATAATGACAATAATGAGACAAAACCACCACTCACCTTCATCAACTACTCCTACAAAAGACCAATATACAAACAACTAGGAACCCACTCTCTTTTTCCTGCTCAAATTATTAAATATTCCTGCAAAAATTCTTGTTCAAATTAAATTTAATCATATTAAAAGTATTTTGATCTAAAATATTTATAAGGTCAATTATTCGTACTTATACAGATTCATATATTTTAATCTCAATATTTCAAATATTGGGTGATCGACATTGTGGGTAGAGATCGGATCAAGTCGGATGCGATCCAATCAAGCTGAAAGAATGTTTGGATCCTTGTGTTGTTTCGGTATTTTGAGGTTCTATAAAAATCAATTTCATATTTTTGAATACCCTTCATAATATAGACATCTATACGTAGAATTATTAATTATTAACTCAAAATAAAATTTTTCATGTATATCATCAAATCTTTTCACTTCCTCTCACACTTTTTTAGTAATTCAACCAAAAATTATTTTTTTTTTTTAAAAATATATTTAATACATATAGACATTTTGGTGTCATCCATATACTAACAAAACTTGTACAAGGGGTAATTTGTGATGTCCACTAGTTATGTCAAAATATATATAAAAGAAAAAGCTCAAATTCCTTTGTTTAATTTTTGCTCCAAACTCATTTTCATATGAAATCATTCTCATTAGACTTTTTTGTCTTTTTTTTTGGGGGGTGGGAGTTTGTTTTTCCATCTTCTCAATCAAACATAAGAAGCTAAATCGCACCCAGTCCTTTCATGATAGACTGTTTTATGTATGATGGATGTGACATCAATGATACAAGCCAAAAATTAATGTTGTCCACAATACATACATAATATATATATGTGTGTGTCCCTCTATTTAATTAATTGTCCAATTATAAGCATGACATTTGTTATGGATTACATATATTAGAGAATCTTGTTGTTTTCAATCAATGCCCAAAGTAGTTGAAGCATTAATTTCCAGACGATGGTAACATCTATATGCTTACAATTCAATTTAGCAACTTACTAGGGTATTATTCTCTAATATTAATGATTTTTGTTTTCCACGATATTTTTGTCCTCACGTCCTTTTGTTCTATAGGTTTATTGTCGTAAGTAGTTTAGGTTATGTTTCTTAGTTCAATTGATAAGGACGAACTATTTTTGATCAGAACGCAGTGAATTTGATTTGTTTTGTAGTGAATGACTTATGAGCATTCTTGTCCGGGGTCTATAGTCCCCAAGGTATGCCTCTTAAAACCACTTATTTTTTTTAAAAAAAATAAAAGAAAAAGAAAGAATAAATAGCTAAGAGTCTGTTTGGTTGTGTTTTCAATGAGATTTTTTCCACTTTTCACTATTTGGGTAGTTGAGATTTTGTTTGGTCAAGTCATTTTCATTGAGAATGCATTCCGATTTTAATTCTCAATTTTTTGAAATTATAGGTCACATGGGTTTGTCGTACTTGTCTTATCTTGTCATTATGTATTTTCTTGTTTCAAATCAATTAAAATTATTTCAAATGGCAAGACTCATTTTGATTATTTTATAATTTCACATATTCAATCAATTTGGTTATCTGTCACATCAAAAATACATATACCTATATTCAACATTCTCACACATATATACATATATTTGAAAACAACTAATCCAAACATATTCTCAATTTTCGCACAAAAATCAATAAAGCATTTCTACACATTTTTAATTGTTGAAAAATAAAAATAAAAATGAAAACACAACCAAACGGACTCTAAATGTGCAGAACGTAGTGACTGATACACATTGGTATTATCTTTTAAAATTCTTCCTTTTTTGTGTTAAAGTATATATGTATTTATATTCTGAAGAATAGGGAACCGGTATATTTCTTATTCCTTTTTAAATAAAATAATAAAATAAAAATATGCACATATTTTTGGGAGGGAGGGGCTAAAACAATGTGCAAGGAAAAGTTAAAGTTGAGCAGAAAAACCAAAGGGATCACTGTCTGGCTATGCCAGTTTGTTGTGACTCCATTTATTGCAAATGGACAATATGGGATGGGGTAGGATCCACACTACTTTTGATTGAAACGACATTCAGAAAATGATTTTGGTGTCGTTTCTGTAGTTCCAGAGGAGGATATTGGACAACTGATAACCCTTCCTTTTCATTGGCTGGCAACAGTGTTAGAGCTGAGATTAGCGTAATTAGTGAATTTAAGGAACAAATAAAGCGGTAATGACGATTTAAGGATCACACTTTCCAATTACTCAAAATTAAACCCACCGACATAAAACCTGATTGTTTAATCTGAACAGTAGGGGAAAATTGCAGAGCCCATCTAATGAAAAAGTATACACAGAGCAAGTCGAAAAGAGGAGAAGCAATGAGAGTCTTCAAAATGAAAACCAGGGAAAATTCAAGCAACAAGCAACTGAATCAAGTAAATTATATTATGCAGTTTGCTCCCATCCAACTGTGTATCCTATGACAGAATGTTGTAAGGAGGCCCACTCCCTTAGCTGATTTTGGCCCTGGAAAAGTCCATTTCAGGATGCTGCAAAGCGATACAAGTTTACATCAGTAAAAATTTTTAAATATTACAAATACTGGAGAGGGTGTTAGGCTAGAGAATTTATCATTCCGTATTAACCTCGGCCATGAACTTCTTCAGTATCTCCTGTTTCTGCATCTCGTCGCTTGTTGGAAGGCCCATTTGTTTCTGGCGTTGGTCAAACTGAGGAATATAATTTAAGAAACAGCAAAAAGTTGAATGTTACACAGAGTCGAGAAAGAAATTATAAAACTGGAAGAATTACAAAGCAAACAGCACAATAGCAAGGAACTTAGGATTCTCTGAAGGCTAACTGGAAATTTTCCGGCAAAAGGAGAATATGTTCGGTTAATCCCTCTAGATCTCATGACCCCCATGCCAGAAAATTGGAATGGGCATGAATGAAGTCTAGAGTGTGTTGGGACTTTCTCGATTTTATTGTGAAAGCATTAAGGAGAATCTTTCCTTTGGTTTTGAAGGGAAACCCAGAATTGCTCATAAACTATAACAGGCACCCAATCAGTCAGTACATCTGAATCATTTGAGTCAAGATACTAAATTCAGTCTAGAGGTAGTGTTCTGGACCGATAGTTATTTCTGCCAAAAAGGAAAAAGTTAACCTTTCTCTTTGTGTTACTGACATTCAAGCCCATTAAAAGTCCAATTTCTGGATAGATTTGCATAATGCGAGTCACGTCTTATTAAAAAGTTGTCTTTCAGCAGGCAAAATAGAATTAGGTGCTTCAGATGAATCGGAGAATAGCAATTATATCTGGTCAGAATGACAGAGCACATGGACATAGATTGGCAACCTGAGAATTAGTAATTAACACGCTTTCCAAACAAAATCAACCAGCAATGCTACACATTGTATTTGCATAGTCTAAGATCAAATTGGTCATTATATCAGAAATATGAAAATGGCTCACTGAAGTATTACCATCATTTTTTCCACAGTCGAACGTGTTTCAGGGTCCAGATCAGACAATTTGCTGTTTTCGGGTTCTACTTTCTGAGTGTCGATCTCAGGCTCACCTTTCACCAAGTACTTCCACCATTCCATTTGGTTATGTTTCGTTAGGAGAATAGAGATAGATTTCTGGTCCTCTGCAAGAAGTTGACTAATCAGTTGGCCAATAATTTCCGACTTCCAGTTACCAATGTTTCGACGTTCAAAAAGGAATACAGATAAACTAAATATCCACGGGGAACATCTTATTTCTGTGGTTCAGCATGCCTACCTAAACTCCAGAAACAGTCATCTACCTTGACAGGCTGATAGAGCTCACCCTGCAAACACAAACGATTTGAGAGTGTACTTGAACAACATGGACAACAACAATAGTGCTGATTAGTTAGGCAAATACATGGACAGGAGCTGAGTAGTTGAATTACAAAGACAGGAAGAATAATTGCAAAAAGTGATGCTGCAGGACTTACATCAATAACTGGAGGCTGTCCTTTGAGCCCAACTTTGAGATGGTTTTTCTTTATTTCACATGTAATGAATCTTGACTTTGTTCCAGGAGGGAAGGGAACAGAAATGTTAACTTCCTGTAAAGATTGGCCCCAAGAGTATTTGTCCATATCAAGGCCATTGCCCTTGTTAGGTGCTGCTCAGATACCATGTAAGGAGTCAGGCACCATAGAGAGTCTTGCAACAAAAGCTCATAAAAGAAGTGGGAATAGTCAAGCTCAGATATCCCGAAAATAGAAAAGTGTATCTTTGAGAATTAGAAATCAAAAGAAGAAACTGCATAAACAAATCCAACAAATTCAACTGAGATAAAATCACAAAAAACAATGCCATTACATAAAAGCACATAATTAACACTTCAGGTTAGCACGTAAAATGGAAATTCAACATCTTGAACATACAAGCTGTGTTTGTTTGTGATTTCCTCTCATCTAAGTGAGAAAAAATGAGCTCATATGAGTTCAGTTGAGATTAACCTATTTTTTTGTTTTGCCTTGAGTTTGTGATTGGATGAGATAAGAGTGTAATGACCGTAGTTGATCGGCTTACATAAGAAAGAAAACAGAACACATAATAATTATAATTGAAATGTGCCTGAGATGCTTTTTATCAGATGAGAAAAATATTCATACAACCAAACACACCTTTGATATGGTTACATGGAGTGCGATGGTGTACATCTCACAAGAACAACCCCAATATTTTCACTTTCAGTTTCTCAACAGAAATTTCCACAACCATAACTCTGAAATGAGACATTTGATATTCTATATATGGAAAAAGCCGAAAAGCAAAAGACCCCGATTAAGTTTTCATCCCAGCACCCGTCGAAATCAATGCCATAATGAACCTGCTTTATTACTTCGATTAATAAATGCATCTAAGAATTCTAGATGTAATAAATGACACCTATTGCAAACACCTTAGCGATCGTACATTTGATCTAGCATGAGACTGAAATTCTTAACCGACAAGTAGGGCAATTGCATGAACAAAGAGAAGCTTAAGTTCAATCCTTGGACTAAAATACATCAAAGATAAATAATCGGCTTCCATCTTCGTAAAGTTAAAACATAGAAGAGGAGAAGGCGATTATCGAGAAATATCATATACATCAAAAGGATCAATCTTTATGAAAAGAACACCATTATCTGCACCTCCAACAGGTAATGCCAAACCCACATTACATCTAAAAGAAGCATGTATAACACAACAAGAACATTACCTTATATGCAAACCAAGGATTCAAGTGAAACCAAAAAAATGGGGAAAGTAAAACTTCTCAACAGAAGTTAAAAAGAGTACCTCGAGGCCCCTTCTCCTCTTCCGCTTTACTCCCACTCCCCTTCTCCTCCATAATCTCTTCCTTTTTCGGCGGCAGCGGCGCCTCAACCTCCTTAATCTTCTTCTCCACCTTACCACCCTCAACTTTCCTTTCTTTCCTCTTGTTCTCCTCCGCCTCCACTTTATCCTTCACCATTCTGACCACAGCATTCACATCCGCCACCAGCGAATCGCTCTTAAACAGATCGCTCTCCTTGGCAACGAACTCAAACACCTTCTCGAGGAACCCCAACGGGTCCGACGGATCGAGAGCGGCGTTAAACGGCTTCTTCGCTGACGCCGCCGATGACGACGGCTTCTTATGGTCTTCCTCTTCGTAGTCGGAGAGTATCGCCATTAGAGGTTGTTCTGAGATTGAGGAGAAAATTCGAGCTTTAGGGTTTTGATCAACTTCAATTTTGAAGAAGAAGAGACGTAAAGTAATGAGTATATAGATGGAAGGAGATGCAGCGAGGAGGGGAAGTATGTCTGAAAGCTTCGGAGGCAGAGGAGAATTCGAGAAGACCTTTAATCTTATGGGTAATTGCAGAAAGATCCTTGGATTTCCGTAGAATTACAGTTGCAGTTGAAATATCATGCTCGGTTTTTACTTTCAAAGTATTGGGCCCAATTATATTGGACATAACCAGTTGGAGAGGGAGGCCCACTTAGGATGGTAGTTGGGGGGGAAAGCCCATTTAGGATGGTAGTTGGGCCGTGGACTTTCACAACTATTTCCCTTTGTATAAGATAATCGTGCATGACATGGCACATCAGTTTTTGAGTCATTGGTCCCATATTAGATACCAATAGCACAAATTATTATTTTTTTCTTCATAGTTGATTATTATGATAAAAAATTAGAAAAAGTATAATTCATGCCAATCAAGTATTTTACAAACCCAAAGTTGAGAAGGTGGACCTCCACCAAGCAGGCCCAACAGATCTGATCCGACCAATCCACGAGCAAAGTATCAAATAGGGACTTTACTTGTCCTTACTAATTTGTTAAGCTCCAAAAACGAGCCCAATTCAGCAGAATGACTCAACATACATTTACGACGATACAACACTTGTGTACATGACATCATACCAAAAAAACTCCAACTAATTCTATTTAGATCAGCTGAAGTCAACTTATCAAACAACAAGTAACAGATTGTCAGAATCTCGGGTTGACTAGATAAGACCCTTTCAAACGATCATAACTCTTTCCAGACAAGTCCAATCTCAATCCAATTCTTTTATTAGTCAACTAACACATGAGTAGCTTTCTAATGGTGTATAATTTGCTCTAACTACTTTGGATTTGGCTCCACGACTAATTATAAATTGAAACATTGTGCAGTTATTTTGGTAATTAAGTTTCTCATACCTTACACTCACTTTCTGTCGAATTTTAGCTACTTTTAAGCTTAATTTTGCATTTCACACGAACTGTATTACTCCATCATCATATTCAACCATTACTCCCACATCATTTCAAATTTTCCCTTTATTCATTCAGTAAAACTATTACTGAATTAAGTATCCACAGTTGTGGTGATGCTGAACCTTAATAGCATCAATAAATAAATACTAATTGATCATAATGGTGTAACACAACTATGAGTCCTTTCTGCAGATAAGGCTATAACATTCGTCGTAATTAAAAATCATAACAAATATTTTGACCATAACTAAAAATTATAAAAAATATTAATTACATTATTATGTTCGATTATAATAAATAATATTAATTTATCATAATTTATAAATCATAAAGAGTTATAATGTACGTAGGGAATAATTTATGAATGTAGTATATGTTTTGGTATTGGGAAAATTGAGTTGAAATAATCCTGTATTGCAATTTGGAATTACATGTTACATTCCGTATTAGATAGGATTGGAAGAGCAGTCCCTGTCCATATTTTTGTATTAGTCTGAAGTCAACCCTAACTAAAGCTCATCTTCTTGGATGTTTCCATGAGCTCATTGACTTTGTTTTCCTCCGCTAATTATGACATTGAATGCGTATAATAATGTAATATTTTAATTTTAGTAGATTTTAAGTTCATTGATTGACTTCAGAGTTCAGAACCTGAATGAATTTCTTTTCCCAACTTCTTAGTCCTCTGCTAAAGGGGTAAAATCAGAATGGTTTATAAATTAAGATGTTAAATTTATTTTATTATAAAAGATTCAAGAAAATTTTTATGAGAGGTGGGCGTGAAGCAATTTTTTTGCTCTATTTTTGAAAATATACGAGTGTCTTTTCACTACAAAAAGTATGATTTTTCACGACAATTAATTATTATGATTATATATATATATATATGTGTATATAGTATAGGGAATAATTCCAACTCCTCTCTTCTTCTTCTTCTTATTATATTTAGTTTCTTTCTTTTGACTTTAATTTTAATGGTGGGCAACTTGGTGGAAGAAGTGGTCTCTTTGCAATTTGCATTATATACAATGATGAGCACATGTTTAGGAATGAAGGGTAGCATCACCTCAACTTCCTGACTTCCTAAACAAAGCTTGTAAGTTGGGTGCATTTAGCATGAAATCTCTGGCATAATTTCAAGTTTCAGTTTTAGTAACTATGTACTTTTCTTGGATCTGCTATGCTACAGGGTTTTAGTCAGCATTAGCAGGAAATTTGTGGGGTGATGGGCTCCGAGAGGGAAAATTTTGGCCTCACCGGCCCCTCCTTTCTCACTGCTGTTGATTGGTAAGCAAATCATCTCTGCTTATGCTACCTCTCTTGATCTATTTTGTTCTGCTTATCAAGTTATGACTCAATCTCAAGGTTATATCATCCACAGGAACAATTCAAACCACAGAAGGTCCATTGCTGCCAGCCTAGTCCAAGGAGTTTACGTGCTCGAATGTGATCGACAGCAAAACCGTCAAGGCCCTCAGGCCCTGGCTCCTCCCTGGTGGGAATTTTTCAGTTTCAGGTTGAACCAAGTACTCGTGGACGACCATGATTTATCGTATTTTGCTGCTGTTTACGAGTTCAACTTCCCGTATCCCTACCCCAACTACGCAGGCCAGAGGCCCCCGCAATACGTGATTGCCTTTCGGGGCTCAGTCAATAAGTCCAAGACCAGAGCAGAGGATTTCAAGCTGAATCTCAATTGCATGATCAATAATCTCCAGGAGAGTCGACGTTTTCACATAGGCAGTGAGTCAGCCCACAACGTCGTCTCTGGGGCCGGCCCTGGAAACGTCTGGCTAGCCGGACATTCCCTTGGGTCGTCCATAGCACTACTAGTCGGAAGGCACATGGCCAAGAACATGGGGGTTCATATTGAAACATACCTCTTCAACCCTCCGTTCGCCTCTCCTCCCATCGAACGGATCAAGAACGAAAAAGTGAAACTCGGGCTAAGGTTTGCCAACAGTGTCCTAACTGCCGGTCTGGCTGTCGCTGCTAGCCATAGCCGAAAGGCTCAAGAAAACGATCCGTTCACGGCCGTGCTTTCTTCATGGATACCATACTTGTTCCTCAATCAAGAAGACATCATTTCTTCGGAGTATATTGGCTATTTCAAGCATAGGGAGAAGATGGAGTCAATTGGTGCTGGAAAAATCGGAAGGCTTGCCACTAAGCATTCCATAGGGAGCATAGTATCAGCTGCTAGAGGAAAGGATTCCGAAGCAGTTCACCTTATTCCTTCTGCTTATCTGACTATCAATTCTAGCCCTTCTCAGAATTTCAAGGAATCTCACGGTATTCATCAATGGTGGAAACCGGACTTGGAGTTCGAGTACAAACTATACCAGTACAAGTGAAATTCAATGTAATTTATTTATTTAGTCTGTGAAAGTTGAGGAACTTGTCAATAGTTTATGATCTTCAGACAATGTGTTTATGTATGAATTGAGACAAAGGGTTGGAGCTGCAAAAGTACGAAACATTAGCGTCCTCATTAAATTTAACAGAAAATAAATGATCATCAGACATTGAGAACTAGACAGATTCGCAAAGTGGAGGGCCCTTTACAAGCCCTCTTTTTATCACAGTTTCCTTAATAATTTGGAGGGACTGCTGCAGATCATCACAAAGTTGATGAGGATTGGGAATCAAGTTCTCGTCGGCTGCTAAGCATATGATCAACTTATTAGCATAGGTCTGGCAATGGATGATCAATGCCTGCGACAACCATGATAAATAAATAAGATCAGCATTAATCTCATGAAAGGTTTGTAATAATACTAAACCAAGAATGTTGTTCGGCCACTAATTACATGAGGGAAGCCATGAACAGAAGGAGCAATGTAACACAAGGGGTGACCAAACAAACTGATCTCGTCTTGTGGGCCGGCCACATTCGAGAAACCAAACGTAGTATTCCGAAATACAGCACTTGTCACTGCAGCTGCCGTCTGCATTGATGTAATCGAGAGTGTAGCATTAACATACTAATCAAAAAGACATACTGATATATTGTAAAGTGTTTGGACCACAAATTTAAGTTGTCATAAATCAAGAACAATAATCTAAACAACTGCACGTACTCTACTACAACTATCGGTGGAGCCTAGCTAGGATTTTAGTGATTACAACCTACCTTGATTCCAAATAACTTAATCAATAGCTTGAGTGCGGTGAATACGAATTTAGATTCAAGTGAGAGCTTCTTGCGGTTCATGGTCGCCTTGGCTCTTCGCACGTAACTTAAAGGGTCATCTTGCAGAGCGATGGTCATGGGAAGAAGCACAATGGCTACTAAATTGCCCCACATTCCATTTAACTCCTTCTCCTTCTCCATGATTTCAGCCAAGTCCTTCACCACCAACATGTTTAGACATGAAGTACTTAGTTAAAATGGCAACACATATATATAGATGTGTGTGCATGTGTGTGTGTGTGTGTTTAGTTACCTGAATAGCAGGTGTTGACCTAAGGTTAAAAACAACAGCTGATCTAAGACGAAGATGTCTAGGTAAAGCCCTTGTCTTCTTCATGACATGTGCACCATTTTCTCTGTGTTTTTGTTCAGTGTCTGTCGATGGAGATATATAAAAATTGCCACTCTCATTTAAATCATTCAAATATCGAATTCAAGTGCACAAAGCAAAATCAACTGAGGGAATTAGGGGAAATTGCATTTTTGATCTCATATGTTAGGTGGAAGAAAATTCACCGTATGTCGTCTTGAGATAACGAGTGAGGCCAGCTTCTGTTACACCTAGTACTACATCATTGATGCTCTGCAAAATTTTAACATAAGAAGAATGTCAGTACTATTTCATTTACAAATTCATTCAATAACATAAAAAGATTTTGACCAATTAATTAAATAAAATTTACTTAATTGTCAAAATGATCTGTTCGTGAGGTTAAAGTTTCGGAACTCTACAGTTGGTAAAAAGGGTTTTTTATTCTATTTAGTTATAGGTATCTAGTATGTTTTCAAGGGCTATTTTGGGGTAAATTACAATAACACGGTCCGATATATAGTAAAAAATTATACAAACAACTCTTTATTTACGCATAATTACACATACCAATTCTATCAATCGAAAAAGTAGTCAAGAAATATAAAATAATTTATTTGCCCCTTATATTTAATTAGTCCAAGAAATAATTAAAGCCCAAAAGGCATAAATTCCAACCATAGATACCGGCCAAAATTCTCTATATTTGTTGAGAGTTAATTTTCATTTTCATCAGTTTCAGAAGTATAAGTCGTACTGTGAAATAAAAAATCACATAAAAATATAAAATAAATTATTAAACAATTTGAAATAATAAGAATAACATTATAACCTTTTAACTAAAAATTGAGAGTTCTCTGAGTATGCCCGCCTATATGTGTGGAGAAATAGAGTGAATGCGTCTGACTTTGTGGGTGCGTGTGCGTGTGTGTTTGGTGAAAGAGGAGTGGGTGAGAATAGTGTGTGTGGTGAAAGAGAAGAGTGGATAATAATAATAGTAGTTTGTAGGTTTTTTGAACCGATTAAGTACCTATATAAAGCCCATTAACAACTTATATTAAATCGATTTTAATTGATAACTAGTCGGGTTGGGTTCAACCCATGAATGTAATTAAAACCATCTTGACACACTTAGAACAATTATTACAATTTTACAAATGTAAACACGATTATTACATTATTAAAACACATACCACATTCATTGCATTCTTGACAAGCTTAACGTCGTCAAGACTAACAATCCTGTGCACGAACCGCTTGGGACCTCCATCGACCCTTCCTCCTCCCTTGATCGGAGTCTTGCTGTCTTCCAGAAACAAAATCGTCGCCAAGAACAACGCCGAGTCAATCAACGTGTTGAAAATAACCACGAGAATGATCCAAACCGAGACAAACCACCTCTTCATCAACCCCCCAACGCCAGAGGGTTTCTGTTTCTGTTTCTTTGACGGCATAACAGGCAGAGATTCAGGATCAGACAGCTTCTTGGAGCAGGCCAGCACCAGGGAAATCATCGACACCCCGTCGCCCATCGAGTGATGAATCTTGAATATCACCACGGAATTTGCATCCGAGGTTTTCACATTGAGAATGTGGACTTCCCACAGCGGCTTCGCGTAGTCCAGGGGGATCCTCGACAGCCCCGACGTGAAATCCTCCACGAACTCGTCAGGGTTTTCCATGTCCGGATCCAAATCCGGCACATAAACATGGTTCTCCAAATCCACCCTTGTCCGTCTCCACGAACATTTCCCACGCTTCTTGTCGTTCACAACCTTATCAACATCAAAATTAGCAAATAAGTTACTTGTTATTATATACAAGTACTAAACGTCAGAAGCATTAATTGATATGTATATTGACAATTTATATAGTGACAACGTACGAGAAGACTCGAGAAACGAGGGTGTTTCAAAAGAGTTCTCTCTAAACATTTCTTGAACAAGTTGACGTCGATCTTGGTGGAATAACCCAAAAGTGCTAAAATGCAGAGGTTGAAGGAGGGTGCCTGCATCAATCGAGCAGTGGGGCTAGCTGGCTCTTCTTTCAGAGACATTCTGTATTTTTATCAGAATTTTTTTATTATTATTTAATCTTTAGTACGTAATAAGCTGAATGTGTATATATATAAAGAGAGAGAGCGAGAGAGAGTTAGCTATTGCAACAGAGTTTGAAGTACCAATATCATTAATTCACTTAAAGAGCATTAATGATTCGGAAAGGAGCATTTATTGGTACAGTAACTAGAATAGAATGATCCATTGTTCTTCATCTTGGAAGATGTTTGGCCAAGCTTATAAGTTTTTTTAAATATTTTATAAATTTTTTTAAAAAAATTAACTTTTTTTTCATAACATTTTATGAGCTATATAAAATTGATATATTATAAAACAAAAGAATATCGCTTTTCATACACTCACACACACTCTCTTTCTCGCACCCATACTCCTCTCTCCCTCGCTCTCTCTCTCTCACACACACACTAAATAAAACTTGTTTTACTATTTAATTTTTCTAACATTCGAAAAGGAGAAAAATACTTCGTATTGATATTGTATTTATTGAAAAATATAAATTCAAAATATTATAAATTATACGACTAGAAATAATCATTGTATTAATAAAGAAAATATCAATTATATATTTATATTAATATTCGACTAACATGGTTGTACAAATATATTATTTTTATTAAAAAATGAAGGTAACAATTCATTTTTTTTTTATTATTGTAAAGCGATTATTTGTTAAATATTTATTTAAAATTAAATTGATGTGTACTATTTATAAATTTAATTTTTTTTAAAATAAAATATGTTATATTTGGGTATTGACACTCGGAATACAGATTTGGACGGCAAAAAAGCACGACTTATGAGAAGTAATGTTTGATGTTTATTTTTTATAAATAGAAAAAAGGTATTGGTTGAGGTAATTAATTATAGAGGAGAATTGATTGGTCGGTCAAATTCTCTCAACTACTTGAGCTTGTTTCTTCAAGTTTCCACTGTCCCACCAACCTCAATTTATTATTGCTTTTTCTATATACATATATATATATATGTAATGATTGCACCTACTTTGTATTATAAGATATTATAAAAAATTCAAATTAAATTGGACCGAATCAAATTGATAACAAAATGTTATACATTTGCGGTGTGGTTGATTATTTTTCTTGAATTATATATCAAATTATACTATATGTACATTTAGGCCCAATCGTATTTTGTGACACGATGTATGTTAGAATGTATGTGTAATTCTTTGGTATTATTTAAAATAAAATATTTATTATTTAATAAAATATATATGAAATAATAAGTTAATTACTATTAGATTTATAAGAAAGTGGTGTAAAAAAAGATAATTAATAGTATTAGAGAAACAAGCAAAAATGGACAAAAATGACAGACAGAAAGATAGGATACAAGATTACAAAAAGAACTCGTGAACCTTGATACGGATATTTTTTGTTTAGAATAAGTCTGATTGAATCAAATCAATTATTGAATAAGTGTGATACATTTATTATGTGATTGGTCACTTTCTTTTAACTGTACACCAATCATACGACAAGTATATTGCACTTGATATATGATTGATTCAGATTTAACTAAATCAGATCCAGACTAGAATTTTCCTTGATGTAAGGCGATTAGAGTAATTAAAACAATAGTGTATCTTTGTAATGAATTTATATCTCCTCTTACGTAATTGTACAATATTTTGGTCTCTTGCATGTACTACGAGAAGATTATTAATTATATATAATGTGGGGATAAAAATATAATTAATGATGATCACGACCATTCATGCATCATCATCATCATCACCATTCACGAGAAAAAGGTCGCGTCTGCCAACACACGCTAATAACATGCACATGGTGTATGCATGCATCATCATCATCAATAATTCTAAAACCTCTAAAACCAGAAAATTAATTGGGTTGAGGTTAAATCGCTACTACGGTTTCTATGCTTTGGCACCAGCAGCAGCAGCCATGCACCATATACGCATCAAATTGAGATGCTGATGGCCATGCTAGAATTAATGTGCATTGTTGAATAATAGTTGTAGCTAGGCTAGCTAGCCAGCCTGGAGCTGTTTAGAATTGGAATGCAACGGCTTGATTTCGACATCCATATCCATTAGACTAGCTTTATCTTTGAACAAGTTTCTTGACAAATTCTAATTCGGACTCAGTTTAGTCGAATTTGAACCAATTATATAACAAGTGCAATATACTTATTGTGTGATTGGTATATAATTAATGAAAATTAACAGATCACATAACAAGTATATTCATTTGATTCGACCGAACTTGGTCAAGGCAAGAACTCAACTAACAATTTAAAGAGAAGCAAAACCCTGTCTATCGAAGCCAGACAAATTTCGGATTAAATTTTCTGTTGTATTTATCTTATCTCCGTTCAACATACACACGCCACGTTTATAAAATCTTTAAAATTCATGATGCAATCGTTATATATATATATATATATATGGTGTGTGCACACTGAAATGTTGGAGGATAAGATGACAACCAAAAATCTAATTCGGACAGATATAGATAAGGCCAAAGGTTTCTTAAGAACAAAGTACTCTAATATATGATAGCCAAGACTTGTCTTTGCATTAGATAGCCAGATTTTATAAAACAATCAAATGTAGTCGCGGCCATTTCGAATTTTATCTATTGACATAGATAAAACGTTTTATATTGATCGCAAATAAGAAATTTGAGTGGGCTTTATTTTTTTTAACGATGCGCCTTAAATAGAACAAAATCATACAATTCCTCTCTAAAGCGAACAATATACCTCACTTTTTATGACTAAGACCTCCTCTCTTGTGAGGTGCTTTTTCAAAACAAACTCATGAGGTTCCTACGGAGTTAGAGCTGGCAATACTTGGCGCGATAAATCACCAAATAATTATATAGACTTTATACTTAAAACAACTATCGTCATTATCCACGTAAATAAAGAAATTTCACTTGATGCCGATTTTGAGGGGGGAAAAAAGAGTTGATTCCAGATTAAAATGACTGACATGCGACTTCTGTAGCAGCTCTCTTATTATCAAAATGCGACTCCGAGATAAAAACTTCAAAGATATAAATGAAGTCAAAATTTTAAAATCTGTCTATTGGGCCAGGTTGGTTCATAGGCTCAATTTTCAGCTCATAGAAAGCCCAAAATCGATGGCTCTTCATCCTATCCTGTAGTCCAGTTACATTGGGCCACTTTCATATCCAATTCACGTTTGGAGTGTGTGTTGTTATGGATGAAAACTAAGTGATCAATAAAAGTAAAGGCATTGACTTGTAAAATACTTTGAATTAATGTCACATATTTATGAATGTCTTTTTCAAATTTCAATTATGAAGACGCGTAGTAGAGGAATACAGCCTTCTCAAGACCTTAAATGAAATACAGATATACGTTAGAGGTGGAGGGATGAAGAAGGACAAGGGCACATGAAAGAATGGATGATTCATCACATAATAATTGCTTCACACACAACCCTTTTATATTCACTATGATTTCTTTTCTGGGTTATCTATATCAATATTATAAATAATTTCTTTTTTATTTTTTATCTGAATATGTATTTTAGTATTTTATCATCTTATAAATTTAATGTAAAGAGAAAAATAATATTGATGAATGTACTTGTAATGTCATAATTTAATTTTAACTCGAGTTGTTGTAATTGGATTAAATAAAAGGCAGTGCAAAATAGGAAAAATTACATTTTTGGTCCAATAAAATAGCAGGTGTTGTATGTTTTTGTCGCAGTTTATGAGCTTAGCATATTTATTAATTTCCATAGGTTAAAAAATTGCAGCATTAATTTAGAACAAAAAATGCTATTATTTTTTTAATCTTACAGGGACTAAATGCAGGGACTAAATGTGCTACAATTTCTATTCTAGGGATCAAATATGCTACAATATTTTTATTTTACGAGACTAAATATGCTAAGCTTGTAAACTGTGGGATCAAAAGTACGTACAACATCTTCTATCATGCAGACCAAAAAAGCAATTTTCCCTGAAAAATATGTGGGAAGGTTTATCTGCCAACCAATTTGTTAGAAAAATTAATGATAGTAAATGATGTGAGGGCGAGAATTGTTACTATGAAAAGACAGATTAACAACAAATAATTAAGTCCTTCATTCATCTTAATTCTGAATTTAATAGTAATTAGATTGGTAGCTGTTTAGAGACTTCTTATCCAAACACTCAATTCCCAATTGCAATATTGCTTAATTTTGTGCAAGTTGTGGAAGAAATTATTCCCCCCCCCCCCCCCTTTTTCATTTGTCAAACTGTAAGTTGGCATGTAATTGTCAATTGTGCTTTCTTGTCGTTCTACTTATGTTGTAATTAGCTGGTTTAGAATTAATATTGGGATATGACTAAATTAGAATATATATATATATATAGAGAGAGAGAGAGAAAACTCATTAATTATCCGACTATATATAACAATAAAAATAAATTATCACAAATTGATATAGAAATAAGATGTATATCTCATGGTATTTTGATAAGTATATGTATAATTATATAAAAGATAGGGGTGATTTATGTAAACAACTCATAAATGAAGGAGTGTTAATGTAATTATTCCTAAAATTAATTACGAGTCCTCACCATTGATCGCTGTTCGAGATTGCAACAACCCCAATGGCAGTTAAAATGTTAGATTTGTCGGGAGGTTTCTAGCAACGATCGATCAATACTTAAATTGGTTGTGAAATTAAGGAGAAAATGTGAAAAATATTCTTTCAGTAATCACATATCCAGGCTCAACCAAACATTTTTATCCATACAAAATTACGTATTGTGGTATCAACTATAGAATTAATTCTAGATTAACAAATCAAGTACGAGCCCGTTCAGATAAAATGTACACTGATCTCAACCATATTTGGACATCTAATACCCTTTCTGTTAGACCCCATCTATTGTTAATTATCAAAATCAGAATTTGAAGACAATTTTTTTTTGAAAAATAATAATAATAAAGAAAGCTAGTATTAAGTATCTACATCCATCTATCTTAGAAAAGTTGATGTAATTCTCAAGATGCAATCCCTAGTAGCTAAGACCCATTCTTGATTATAGCTAAAAATAATGACAAGTCAGAACATTTGGTGAAGGTAACCAAGACCATGGCACGTAAAATGTCCTAGACCCAATCATTAATCAACTGACACCAAATAATTCATAAATAATGCTAATTTTTGGACCCATGTGTAAATGACTAGCAAACCATGTTATTACATTTTAGCTGTTGGAGTTGACGTGTCCCCCACCTAAATAGAAATCTACACATGCACATTCAATTCTTTGCACCTCCAATCATCATCACATAATACATCCTTAGTAAATTGCCCACCTTTATTATACTTATTTTGTGAACGATTTAATTCAAATAAGTACCTCTCATGCTACCATATTCATGAAAATAAGGTGGGATGCATAATTTCGTGATAACATTGTTTTGATCAAAGTTTTCATTGTGTCGTGACTGAATTATTTTTCAACCACTTTGATACTTCGTAATTAAATATAATTATTGTCTTTTAGGCAGCTTAGTTACCGTAGTTAATAGCAAGAGATATGCCCCAAAAAAAATTGATTGATGTTGGTGATAAATATTTTTCATTTTGATGTAAGAATGTGAAAAATATGATTTCGATCGTGAAAATGTGAAAATACTTTTCAAGATTAGGTTCTGTGAATAATTGTTCAATTCAAAACGATACTAAAAAAAAAAGAACATGTAAAAAATAAAAGTAAATTTTATTTGATTTATTAATTTATATTCATTGTTCTTTTATCAAAAAGGGTAAATTATGACGAATTTTATAATATTTTGCTATAATTATAAATATTCCCTAATTTTAATGGTTATCTAACAAAAATCAGCTCAATTCATTAGTCTCTTATAGTGAATTGACCGAAATATTTTTTGTAGACTATGAATTATAATTTTACTTATCTTTTAAAATTTTATAAAAGAAATTAGATCAAGTGGATGATTCTTTTTATAATTTTACATTTTTTTCATCCACTTTATCTATTTTTTAAAAAAAATAATACAATAAAAATAAAATTGATAATTCCAAACTTCTAATAAAAAATTACATAATTTTATCAAATACAGGTATTTATAATTTACTCATATAAAAATAAACAGTAAATGGAACAATGGTAATTCATATTTGACCTAATTACACACTAAAATACTAAAGAGGCGATCCCAACAAGAGCTTAAGATTGCTGATTAGATTTTCTTTATTTCAAATTTTAGTGTATTTTTTTTAATTTATTTAATATATAAAGGTTATATATATAATTTTTTAAATAAAATAAATAATATAATATATATATATATATATATATATGAATTGGAGTGAAAGATGCGACACGATTTGAAATAAAACTTTAATTCTATAACAATTATTGAGCGTATCCACTAACTAAAAATTAATAAATGCATCAATACAGCCCAAGTACAACAATTGTTGTTCGATATTAATTTTTGAGAAACGCAATTCACTGTATTAATTATTTAATTCATTTTGATGTGAGTTTATTTAATTTGTTATATTATAATTTTTAATTATATTAATATATTGATTGAAACGAGATATAATTCAACTATTTAATTTATTCATAATATTGATGTGTAATTACAGCTAATTTCTATTTTTTACAAAAAAAACAAAAGAACTCTTACCAAAGCATATATGTCTTTATATTCAGGAAATTAGATCTCAATAAATATTAGGGATAATTATATTTCCTTCCCTTGAAATTAGATATAATTATATAAAAATTCTTTATGGTTTGAAAAATTAAATTAAGTATCCATGAGTTTTGCTTACGTCTAACAAATAAGTCACTTTATTAGTCAGAATTCCCCAATTGGTAATATTAACAAAACAATCGAAAAAAATCTATATCAACCCCCGATTGAATTATTATTGACTTATACTAGGTCCAAAAAAAAATTTTCATGATCGAATTACCCTCATACATCTTCACGTATTAATACATGCGAGAATGTATATCTTGATCGTTATAAGGGTAATTTAATCTGAAATAATTATTTGACTATAATAAATCAATTTTAATTCAATCAAAAATAAATATAAATTTTCGTTCAAATATTTTATTAATATCAGTAAATTGAAAGAATTAAGAGCGGTGATTAAATGTGATTGTTCCGTTCAAACAAGAAGCTAAATCAAAGGTGGAAAGGGCGTCAGTCTGCATTTATTGGGCTATCTTATGTTCTAATTGCTAATTAATCTAACCATAAATCAATTATTGTTCTATTACATTTAATGTCATTAATTCTGTATTAGCGTGTAAAATGTATAAAGATTGTTTGATTAAAAAAATTATTTGATCTGTAATAATTCAATAATAATTCTGTTTTTTTTTTTTTTGTTAATATCAACATTTTCGATAAATTTTAACTAACGGATGAATCTACCTATTAAATAAAAATAAATGTAAAAAATACTAAATATATAATTTTCAAAGTCACAAAAAGTTTGTGTGTAATTATGCAAAACTTCAATAGAGGGCGGTTTAATTATTCCATAGAGAGAGATGAATTATTAGTTATATGAAATAATTGTGCTAAATACTTAAAAGTTAGCAAAGCGTATTATTTTTTATTGTTAATCACGCTGTAATTTTTTTTTAATATATATATATTAAATTGAATAAAAAATATAATATAACTTAAAATAGAAAATCCAATTTTCATAATTTAATTTGTAATTATAAACTAGGGTGGTAATATGTAAAATTTATATTTCATGTATAGATATGTTTATGCATATGTACATGTACATGTATGTACGTCCACAAATCATCACGCACATGTATATGTACACCTACAGAATGCAATGCGTATGAATTGTCGGTGGCCACCACTGCTTCCATGCGCCACTGCAACCATCACTTGTCACTTCATCTACATACGCATGTACACTCATACACACATATATATATATAGCTACGGCCTATGGGTATATAACGTTCAATATATTACTATATCATTAGTTACATTCAAATTTGATTCAAATTGAAGGTCTAGGTCACTTCAAAAATATTTCAAATTAAGTATGGAACCTCAAAAAAGAAGAGATCGTTTAAGCTTGTTGGAAGATTTTCAACTAACATTAGCCGATACTTAAATCAGCTTGAGATCGAAATAAGACAATTAATACTGTTGAGTGTAATAAACGTGTCTTACTATAGTGTAATGAATGTATTCATAGGATCAATGCGTCCACTTGCTAGGACCAATTGGGAGCTATCAAGTTATCAATGGCCCATATTGCAAGTCCGTCGGGTACTGGAGCTAGTCAATTTCTTGCTCAAACGAGGCATAACAGGGGTTATTTATGTCTTTTATTGGTTAATATTTATGATCTACTTCTATAAAAATTAAAAAATGAATTCAATAAATCGATATTTTTAAATTAACAAATATATTTAAAATAAATAAAATACTAATATAAAAAATAGACTACATAAATCTCTAAAGTATAAAGCTTTGTAAAGTAAATCTTACGCTTTTGATGTACTTTAATAAAGCATCGTATCCCTAAAGGCAGCTACTCTGAAACTACACTGAATTATTAATATAATATTTTAATTTAATTAAAGCTAACATACATACATAGGGTAGGATGGAGATCAGAATCTCAAGTCCCACTAATTGAGTGTCAGCACCTTAACTAACTTCACAATAAATTAATCATCACCAATCTGAATATATTGAAATGCTTATCAACCAATAGGAATCCATTTCATTATTCTTACCTGTCTTTTCTTTTTTTTACTTTAATTAATGTTAATTTGTCATTAAACAAGTTTAATTAGGGATAGAAATGGAGGGCCCTGAGGAATGTCATGATTCAATTTTAAATTCTATAATTAATTAGGTTTTAATTTAATAACTTTTATTTAAAAGAATCGATTACAGCTACATCAGTACCAGTTAAATATGTATAATCAACTAATTAATAACTATTATCACAATAGACCAACAACAACAACAACTACTATTAACGTAGATCACTATCAATGATCCAATTTGTCAATCGAATTAGATCCTTTTCTTAATAATTACGATTGCGATTTATAAACAATATTACTAATTTTGAAGCTCTTTTGCTTTTTTTTTTTTTGGGTTGTTACAACAGGATGGAATTTAGATTTGAATTTTGAATTTTTTTTTTATTAATAAGAGAGGTTATGTCAATTCAATCAAATATTGATTGCGTTTTCACTGGAATTAATGATTACCAAAATGGTGAAGACTTTAGATAAGAAGTTATGATTACTAAAGTGGAAAATTAGTGGTCCTATAACCAAATGAAATTGACATAACGCAACAAAGACTAATGATGCATTCCATGCCCTCCCTAACAACAACAACTACTACTACAACTACTCGTGGGGATGAAAGAATAATTCATTTTCCTTGCCCTATCTGCAGCTTGTTTCCCATAATTTGATGTTTTGATTGATTCTGAACTATCAATTCACAGATATTAATTATCAATATCAAATATTTATAATTAATTAATAGTTATTATTCTTACAATATATCAACAACTATTATTAATATAGACTAATATCTACACATTAATGGAATTCGAATTCATCAGTTTCGCCAATTGAGTTGGGCCTGAAGAAATTGTCGATCGCAAAGATGAAAAAATCCAGTCATACCAAATAATGTAATGATTGTTTCTTAAAAAGAAAAGAAAATCAAACTAATGGATAATAATATGGATGAAGAATGAAGATGGATGTGTTTAGATTAATATAATTTTGAAGGTCAAAAGGGAGAAATTATTATATATATTAATTTTTGTAAAATAGAAAGATTTAAGAAGGGAAGGGGGGGAATGTAGAGGAAATTGAAATTAGGGTGGTGGAAAAAGGAAGTGGGAGCTTACGCACCTGGTGATGATACGTTCATAAAGATGAAAATGACAATAGTTTGGAATGTTACCAACTTATCTAAATTATTACTAATTATTTGCATCCCTTCTTTCATAATTAACATGCAATATGGATAATGGACTACTGTTTTTAAGGATATCTTATTTAAGCAGATATATTTATTTTTTTTAAATTTATGGTGTAATAAGTTATTTTTTTTTATCAAAAACTAAAATAAAATTTTATTTTAAAATAATAGGTGATGCGACGTACACCCTATTTATAAGCGTAGTTATACTATTATTTCATTTTCTCTGGTTGAAATATCAAAGTTTGGTCATGAAAAATAATAATGTCAGGAAAAGGAGAAGTTTGAGTTTATATATTTTTGATTAGCTTCTTAAATTTTCATTTGATATGAGATGATAGTATATACAGTCGTATTATATCTATCAAAACAATGAATGTGAGAGGAGTTACGTGGTCTTATTTTCATAAATGATGTCTGAGTATGTGGCAACACTTGATCAGATCAATATTATGTCCAGGTGGAAATTTTATAATTATCTTGTCAAAAGGACTTTGCCTTTATTTTTATTATTTTATAAATTAAAGAAATAAAAGAATCCCATTGAGAAAAATGGAACTTGGTGTTTATATACCACTCAATTTTCTTCTCATCATTTAATGTACGTATTCAGCATTAATAAGTATTAAAGCTCTTGTCGGCTGAATACTTAATAAACACCTCATAACTTTAGCTAATCATTTAATATTAACAAGTAATAAACATCTTAATTTACAAAAACATACCAACTCTTGTTATTTTGCTTTTCAACCTCATATCTAAAATCCATCTGGAACCCAATGACCCAACATTATGGAATTTGACATCATGCTATGCTCACACATTCAAACAAGCTGAAGCTGCAGCGACTGACTCAACCAACACCAACACCCGCCCTTCATCAAAACACACCCACCCTCTCAAATGAATTTTTCATAATAAAATATTAGAGTACTAAACCATTCAAGTGTTGGATCTCTTGAAAAACCGTCAAATTGTTATCAAGACTCACATCTTTCACAATCAATGTACTGCAACATCATCCAGACCAAGTTCTAGTAGTAGACTACAGCTAATCCCGACCATACCCCACCCCAAACTCACACATGCGCCCGGTCCATATATGTTATGGTGCATCCCCAATCCCCTCCCTCCCACAATACCCATTACCTTACCCCGCTCTGCTTCTTTACACCTTTCCGCTCTCTATAATCACCCTCCTCTTCAACCTTCTTTCTTCACCCAAACGCTGCATAACTTCACTACCAACCCACATTACTTTCTTTTCTTTTTTTCTTTTTTTTTGTATTTTGAATTTTTTAGCCGACAGTGATGGAATACGGCAGGCTCGGAAAACCCGAGCCTTGTGGTGGCTCCTCAACCCGCAGCCTTACCGCTGACCCCACCCGCGCTCCCAGAAAATCTAAACTCAAGCTACTCCTCCTCCTCGCTGCCACACTCATCGTCGCCTCCGCCGTCGCCGCCACCCTCCTTGTCGTGATCCGGAACAGGGCTGATTCAGCCGCCGGACCCAGGCTGCATAACCGGCGTCCGTCTCAAGCCATGTCCAAAGCTTGCAGTCGGACTAGGTACCCCACGCTCTGCGTCAACTCGCTCCTCGACTTCCCTGGTGCCCTCACCGCCTCCGACAAGGACCTCGTCCACATTTCCGTTAACATGACTCTCCAGAAATTCGGCCGAGCGCTGTATTCCGCTTCCGAGATCAGCAATCTTAATATGGATCCTCGCGTCAGGTCTGTTGGACAGTGACTTGAGTCTTTAATTGCTCGTCATGTCCATGGATTTTTTATGTTATTTTTTAGTATTAACATAATGCATGCACATCGATTTTACTTTGACTACACTTGGAATAAAATTTCTCAAGTCTGCCTTCTACCTCAGGTCGGCGTACGAGGACTGCCTCGAGCTCCTTGAGGATTCCGTGGATCTCCTCTCACGCTCGCTCACCTCCGTCGCCTCAGGAGGCGGCGCAGGCGGTTCGACTCAGGACGTGTTAACCTGGCTCAGTGCCTCGTTAACGAACCAGGACACCTGCACTGATGGCTTCGATGAATTAAACGGCTACGTCAAGAGTCAAATGTCGGACAGGTTAAAGGACTTATCAGAGCTCGTGAGCAATTGTCTCGCGATATACGCCGCCGCCGGAGGCGACGAGGATTTCTCTGGTATTCCGATACAGAACCGGAGGCGGCGGTTACTGAGTAATGATAAGGAGAACAAGCACTTTCCGGTATGGTTGTCTCGTAGAGACAGAAAGCTGCTGGATATGCCGGTGTCGGCGATCAATGCCGATATAATCGTGTCTCAGGACGGCAACGGCACGTGCAAAACGATCACGGAGGCGATCAAGAAGGCGCCGGAGCACAGTAATCGGCGATTTATTATCTACGTGAGGGCAGGAAAGTAAGTTCACGTGTGGCTTGAAATAGTGTTTAAAATATTACTGTGCTTCGTTTATGGTCGGTCGGCTTTTTAATTGCTTTTGGGTCCAAAATGACTTTTCTATCCCCGTCATTATATTTGCTAAATTGCATGTCGACGTGTCATGTTGCTATTTAGTAATTAGGATGTTGACTAAGTTCAATGTGATGATAACTTTACTAACTATTCTCACGTGAACGACTTTTTCTGATCTGAATTATTCCCAAATGATTTTGAGTTTTTATGACGATATAATTTAATTAAATTGCCGAATTTTCTATATGAATTACAATTAATTTAATAATTAACATACCAGTGAAAGTTTAAATCAATCGCACAGAAGATATGTGATATATATTATGTAATTAATTATTTTTTTAAAATTATATATGAATCGCATTATAAGAGTAATGCAGCTGTCGTATAATTGATTCTATACATCAATTGGTGTGGGTTAGAATTTCGGTTGAACATATAATTTGAAAGTTTTTGGCCTAATACTTGATTGTCATAGGTATGAGGAGAAAATCTTGAAGGTGGGTAGGAAAAAGACTAATATAATGTTCATTGGAGACGGCAAGGGCAAAACAGTCATTGCAGGTGGAAAAAGTGTCCAAGATAACATGACAACATTCCACACTGCGTCTTTCGGTAAAATTCCTATCCTTTTCCCTCCCCTTTTTGCCTTTTCTCTTTCTTTTCATTATTTACCTTTCCCCCCGCCCCCTCAACTTTCCGGTAATTATTATTGGTTGTGTGAAAACAGTGGGCAGTTTGGCTTTGCATGAAGTCTAACATGCACGTGTCTGTCATGCCGAGTATGTGATTAGATTCTTCTCCACTATATACAACAAACCGAAAAATTTCTAATTGAAGTTAAATTTCATTGGGCATGAATTAATTATACAATAAATATAATACACTTGATGTATAATTTGTGTACAGTTAGAAATAGTATGATACTTGCTCTATAATGCAAAATCTGATTTGGATAAAAAAATTTCAACAAATAAATACTGATTTGACTAATTTGCCCCTTGGAGTTTCAGTAGATGAAATTTTCATATATGTCCCTGTTCCATGGTTAATTTTACCGATGCATTGTACAGAGACTTTGATTTGAGGTTTTGGTTTCTTGTTAGGGACAGTAGAAGACAATTGAAAAAAACTATTTTCTATACGACCCATATAATCAATCATTATTCTTTGTGACTACAAGTTGCCTATCATTGTCCTTTAATGGTAGTATACTCGTCTTGATTTCAAGTTTTTCTTTATGGATTTTCCATTTCAATTACATCCTCTCTTTCTGTCCCTTTCTATTAGAGCTTTTATGGCTGTATAAAATAAAATAGTGGAGGTAATTGGGCATGTGGATTCAGCTTTCATCACTTTCCTTGGAAAGATAAAGCATAATTTTTTACCTATTCCGCCACCCATACCGCTTTGATCAGTGTGACATATGAAAGAGAAATTAAGATATATAATTCTGGTTTGAATGATGCAATTCCTAAATGGAGCATTATGATCATAGATAATTGAAGAGGTGGTTTAATTCTGCATGGTTGAGTGCATTTTTGTAGTATATAATAATTGCAGTCCTCTTATCTTTTTCTCTCCATGACACACTTGTAAAAGTTTCAGTTCTTGTGATTCTTATCTCTCATTCCACCAACTTGCTGCCCCTGTAATATGTAACAGTGTCTTACCAATAATTTTAGTGGCTATAATGTAAAGCAGGTCACGTTACTGGTGGGTCATGGGTATGTCATTGTTTAAGACCCCTTACCAACAAAACTTCAAATGGGGCCTCAATTAGTTTTCCTTATTCATTGTGCTTTCCTTTCCGGACAATTAATATGTAAACATTGACAAACTTTTGCTATTGTTTTCACAAGAAATTTGAGCAAGTGTGAATGAAGGACCAATTCATATGTGGACCAAGTCAAACTGTGTGTTCTTGGGCAAGTGTTTTTGTTAGTTTTTTGTAAGCATCAATCTATCTTGGCATGTATGTTTATACTTATTATTCTTGGCATGTAGCTGCTACTGGTGCTGGTTTCATTGCAAGGGACATGACATTTGAAAACTGGGCCGGACCAAGCAAGCATCAAGCTGTGGCCCTCCGTATTGGGGCCGATCACG
This sequence comes from Sesamum indicum, assembly GCF_000512975.1. Classification (NCBI taxonomy): domain Eukaryota; kingdom Viridiplantae; phylum Streptophyta; class Magnoliopsida; order Lamiales; family Pedaliaceae; genus Sesamum; species Sesamum indicum. The sequence continues at coordinate 9,120,266 of NC_026148.1, read as the reverse complement.
CGGTGATCTATCGATGCAACATCATTGGATATCAAGATACATTATACACGCACTCACAAAGACAATTCTACCGCGAGTGTGACATATATGGCACAGTAGACTTCATATTCGGCAATGCTGCAGTCGTATTCCAAAATTGTAGCATTCATGCCAGAAAGCCCTTGCCATTTCAGAAGAACACCATAACAGCACAAAATCGCAAGGACCCTAATCAGAACACTGGTATTTCGATCCACGCTTGTAGGATAGTAGCGGAATCCGACCTTGAGGCAAACAAAACCGCCTACCCAACATACTTAGGACGGCCATGGAAGTTGTACTCTCGAACGGTTTACATGCTTTCCTATATGGGTGACCACATTCACCCTAGGGGTTGGCTAGAGTGGAATGCCACATTTGCACTAGACACATTGTACTATGGGGAGTACATGAACTATGGACCCGGTGGGGCAATAGGGCAGCGCGTAAAATGGCCTGGCTATCGTGTGATCACATCCACAGATGAGGCTAGCAAGTTCACGGTGGCGCAATTCATTTACGGGTCATCATGGTTGCCGTCTACCGG
>NC_026148.1:9108239-9119691 GCF_000512975.1 Sesamum indicum | reverse complement strand
ACATACATGGTATTGATCAACTATATAAGAAAAATGCCTTATATTCTGGCTCTAATTTCTTGATATGGTATATAGTAATTTTTTTTGGTTTTGGCTTCCCCTTTACATATTGTAATAATATTGTAGTTTGTTAAATGAGGTTTTCAAGTTTTAAGATAATTACTCACCTGACTCGTAAGGTCCAATTGACAGATTATTAATAAGGTGTAGAAGTCAAGTTCAAAGAAATTAAGTTGTGCAATTCTCATGAAGTTACTGATCAAGAATCGTAGTGGTAATGCATTTTACTCTCTCTTTCTTTAGCAATTATTGATATGTGGGGGACTCTGTGCATTGGTTGAATAAAATTCTGTCGGTTGATTTTTAAAATGTCTGTATGATAGTAAATGCGTAGACCAAACAAATTATGTGATCCACATGTTTGGCAATGAATGATAGCGAGTACGGAGCATGTGAATTGATTTACCAAGCTACATGATGCTGTACCATACCATGCCTATCATCCTTATTTCCTTTCAATTTTATTCCTACATTCAAATATAAGATTGCCTAAATTACAATCAATTCTTTGAAATTTATCATAATTATAAATATTTTTATTATTATTTGAAAGTTTAGAAATACCTATTGGAATTAATGAACATGTATGTGTAAATTTGTCGTAACAGCTCATTTCAAACATAAAAGTTGAGACAAGATAATTGGTGCTCTATAATTGATCCAGACTTTATGGTCCAATATTTAGTTATGTGCCAAGTAATGGTGACCAGCCATCTACCTACAGTCGATGGTCATTGAAGACGACGGCTTGGTCGGAGAATGAGGGACCTATTCAAGCCACACGAATATTGTCAGCATAATTTTTTTTTAACCCTAATCGATTTTGAATATATCATAGTTAATTATATAACAAATGTAATATATTTATTGTTTGATTGGTATATAATTAAAAAAAATGATCAATTACATGAAAAGTATAATACTTTATTAATTGATTTTATTCAATTAAATTTGATTTGAGTAAAAATTTTCGCAAAACAAGTAAATGTGACATGAAGGAAATAAAATCTTTGAATTAAGAGCATCAGTCCTACAAAACTCTTGATCTCTATAATGTAAGGGTTATTAATTGACACGAAAAATGCACTCCATCCTACTATAAAATAATTCAGATAAATATTATTTATTATTTTACCAATCTATTGCACCCGGATTTGGTACATCCAAATAATAATATTTTAAAGAATTAAATATCACCGACATGATGTTAATATCATCAAACACAGCGACATATGGGGAAGCCCAAGTTGAGCTATTTATGGGCCTTTAGCTTGAAAACGTAATTATTACCAAATTTCGCTATGGCCCATCTCAGACCTGCAATTTATACTGTAAGCCTTTATTTATTAAATATCTCTAAATGCCCTCAATACAACATATTTCTATATCAGTCGACAACTTAAAAGCAAATAAACAAACAACCACCGCCATAAAAGTACATTAAACATTTACATTTATAAAACTCAAATTCATAACCTTTTAATTGTAAAATCTCAACCTCACGATTCAACCAATAAGTCGTTGGTACTGTAAGCCTCTTTAACTTGCAAACTTATAATTATGATGGTATGTTAACCACATAATCCAAATACATGAGTGAGTGAGGGCAACTGAAATAACGGTTTCACCCTTGGATTATAGCTACAGCTAACAATAGCACTGGTTTTTGTAAAGTTCAGATCTCATCATGAGAGAACAGTTTATCCACCAATTATAGTTACTTACATTCCAACAAGAACATGTACCTCTCGCAAGCAGATCATTAAAGTTCACATATTTATCAAACCCCCTACAATTGTTCATTCTCTTGACATAACATCAAACCAAAGAGATTCTTCTTCCATTCCACAGACATGGAGTTTGCTGGACAACCACACAGGAAGCATGGGGTTAGGACAGATACGATAACAAGATCCGACCAAACTACACATCAACTAAATTCACAAGCCATCAAGAGGGATGGAGTACCATTGTTGATCAACGATCAAATCAGGTATCAGGTATCAGTATCATATAGACAGTTTTCTACACATCTTCACATTCTTTTAGGAACTTAAGTGGAAAGACCGTCTAGGTAACGATCCATGATAATTGAAATGGATTCGAGGAACGCTGATTCGCTCGTTCCAGGTAGGACAGATTCTTGTGCTTCTTGAACCATCTTCTCGATTACAGATTCTTTCTTCACTGTTTCCCTGCACATGATGCTTCCAATTGCAAAGGGAGTAAACCCTCTCTCTGCACCTTTCTTCAAAAGCATGGTGGAAATGCGGAATACACGAGCACAGTTGTGTGGAACATTCCACCCATGGAACTTGAGAAGTTCAATATCTTTCTCGGCATCCAAGGCGTTTATGTATGCAATTGTGTCCAATGAAAAAGGTTCCCGAGCTTGAGGCCAGTAGAGCCACTCAAACGTACAATCTTCAAACTGCAGGCAGATAATAGCAATGGAGAGAAAGGAAATTAAAAGAGTAGGCAACATTTGGAAGAAACTGACTCAGAGCAACTTTAGGAAATCAATTAGATGAAAGAAAATCTAACATGCATAGATCTAGCAAATGACAGATTGAACAACACTCATTTGAATCCTAACTAGACACAATATGTTGTATACAAATTCAGCAACTGTGCTGGGGATCAAGAGCTCAAAGAAGATACTAATAAAAAATTGAAAAATATTCATAACATTGTTCACAATCACATAGCACTTGAGTTCAAATCAGACGAGTAGAAAAATACTTACATTCTCAGGCATACAGTAGCCATGATCAATGGGGATAAGAACAATTCGATCATCCTCGCCTTCTTTGTGGATCAAAATGTTGCCAGCATGTCTGTCTGCATTTGCCAACCGTATGTCCAGTACACATATCTTGTGCACTTCCTCCACAGGGAAAGCACCAGGACCTATGTCCTCACAACTACCACAGTTCTTCATGAACATCTGAAGTGACCCAATCTTACGAGATACACAGTTAAAACCTTCTGCATAGTGGAATCCTCTATGTTGACATTTGACCATTACGGTAGGTGGAACCCCCGCAAAGCCTTTCTCATCACTATAGATAGAGCGTGGACCTCCCCTTGGATGATCCAAAATATATGCTGCAACTTCCCTTAATGCTCCCTCCCCTACACGTGTGCCCCTCTTCAACCCTTCGCCATCAGAGGACAAGGGTAGGCCCCGAGGGTTATTTACAGCCATGGGCTCCTCATCAATTGGCTTGAAAACAGAAACATAGTTGTGACCATATGAATCTTGCATGAAATAAGCACCCCCTGATCCCTCAGAAGACCTAATAGGTTGATAACCCCTCTCTAGACCCTTAAAAGTGGCATCAAGAAGTTGGTTAATCACCGGTGACAATGCAATCTTAGGATTAATTTTCAGTGGTTCAAGGAGAAAATCATTTTCTAATAGATTGACATCTACAATTGGAAGTTTCTCAGTTTGATCTCTCCAGTCAAAATCTCCCTCATTCACTACATTAGCTACCCTCTCTTCCACATCTGATGCTAATATTGATACCTCAAAATCTTTTTCAACAGGTATGGCCCTGAGTTTAGCTGATTTACGAACCAGAAAATGAATTACTGCTTCGTTGCTCCTACATAAATCATCTATAATCCTCTGATCTTCGAGCTCTTCACCATCACAGAACAATTCTTGGTCCTTGAGACAGAAAAAGCCATGCCCCCTCTTTGCAATCTGCTGTTTCACATACCCCACATTCCTTTTCCTCTGAACGTGGAACTCAAATTCCATGCCACAGACTGTCCGAACAGTGATGGCTTGGAGATCAGAGAGTCGCAAGACCAGATGTAGTACATTCCCATCAGCAACACCATAGTCCTGCACCCGAGAGTTGTTCCTTGCCAATTCTTTCCCATCAAAAACAAGTTTCTGCTTCTTCACAAAGAACCCTTTACATTTTTGAATTCTAAGTTTGACCGAAGCAATTGAATCTGATTCCAGAACCCGCATCGGAATTACTGACCCACCAACAGTTAGGTAGATCAAGATTGAGTCATTTGACCAGGAGCCATGCTGACCAGAGACACGGCCGGGGAAGTTCCAATAATCCTCATAAACAGGACTTAGAGCTACACTAGCCACCGACATTGCAGCCCAAGAAGATCAAACTCTTCTCCCTACACACCAAAAATTTAAGGAAAAATTCAATCCCTTGAACCGATCAAAGGAGTAATAGATCCAAGAAGAGGAGAACTCATTCAGATTCTTGAATACCCCAGAAAGTACCAAAAAATTGACAATGTCCCCAAGAACCAAAACCCTAGATTCTTTCCTTCTACCACATTATCCAGTTCACAAGCCTTCAAGCAGTCCAGCCACTATCAAGACTAAACACAACAATTGAACCGTGAATTAATCCATACATCTTTTTACGCACTTCAAATCATCAACGTCAAAAATAAACATGATCAACGCTTAATTTCAGGAGATTATCATCAAATAACCAGGTCATTATTCAAATCCCAGAGTTCTTCAGTAGGAAATGACAATTAAACACACAAATAACACAAAGAAAAGGGTAAAAAAGAATTGAATTTCTTACCTGATGGGATAAAAAGTGAAAATCCAAACCAAGACCGAACACTGTATCAAATGTCGAGAGAAATGCAGCAACGACGCTACCCAAAATCCATTCCTTCAGCTCCTATCTCCCAACATCAGCTCATCATACATTTGAAAAAATTTCAGAAATTCTTGCAAAGTCTGGATATTTTCTATCCTTTTCTCTCTGTAAAATTTCCAGAGAATTTTGACTGTTGAAGAGAAGCCATTGCGCTTATAAAGGCTTGGAGACGGACCCCACACTTCAAACTTAAATTTATTTTAAAGTTGAGATTTTTTAACGCCGTTAACAGTTCTAGAACTTTACAACGGATAAATAATAATTATTAATAATGGGGAGAAGAAAACTATAAAAAATTTGAAAAAAGAATTACATATTAGAAATTCCTAAATTTATTTTATTGAAAAATAAAAAAAAATGATTTAAATAAAAATATAGACATACATTTGAAATATTTATACTAAATTAACTCAGAAATCAATTTAAATAAAATTAAATTAGGTATGAAAATATTTTTCAAAAAGATATGAAAATAATAAATTATTTTATAGGAACTGTTTTCTCATTTTTATTTTATTTGTTTATGAAGGAAATAGTTATAAAGGGAAGGCGACTTTGGTAATTAAAGCTAGGAAAAGTAACGGCCGTCTACAAGAATGACGTGTTCATCCAATGGCGTTTGCTTACTTCCCTAAACTTATGGGAGTTAATTTAAATACTATACTCAGCTCCCTATCTGAATTGTCCAAATTGACCACCACCATTTTGTGGAAAAAGGGTACTATTACATGGCCACTACCAATTAAGTTTTGCCACATCAGATCATTCTATCAAGATGAATTTAATGTCATTATATGTGATCCAACGGTTCACAGTTCATATAATGCAAATACACACATTAACAACATCGAGTTTACTTTCTATAAAGGAGAAAAAATGCTAGTCAATTTAAATCTTATATAGTTGATAATTAATAATGTCTAATTCAAAAAGTAAATTTTTTTTCTTTAAACACAACTTCTAAAAATAATGTAATTTAAATGTTTCTAGAAGAGGTAATGATCGGGGGTTGGCCTTCTTAAAAATATGGCAGGATTTGCGGCTCTCTCAATTGAGTTATACTGACCTCAAAATGTTCGAACAGTCATTTTTTGATTAATAGTTCATATGAAATTATATAAGTTGAAAATATTTATATATACCAATCTTTTATACCCCAAGTACAAGTTTGGCTACTTTAGATATTCTTATGGGCTTCATATTTTCTTCTCTTAAGAATAAGGCGGATGTAATCGAAACCTTTCTTAATGTTCCAATCTTGCAATACACGCAATTGAATCTCCAACTTACCAAATCACTTTTGAAGTATTTCTAAATGAAGAAGACAATAAACATAGTTTTCAAATCCAAACACAATAGGTAAAAGGTTTTGATTTCATAAAAATTTCAAACATCAAAATCATCATACATTAGTTTTAGATGTTAAGTATGAAGAGCATAGAAAAAAGGGTGAAGTAAGAAGAGACAAATATGAACCCTTTGTTTGGGCAAATTTTGCAATGGTGAATTACATCAAGCACTAAGTGTATCTCTTGAATCATGCACTCATATCACAAGCTTTTTACAATTTCCATAGGATTGTTGGGGGACCATATACCTATGACTTTTATTGTTAGATTAGTGCACATCTTAAGCATGCATATTCCTTGAATTGGGACAAGAGATTTTTAGCTGGAAAAGTTAAGTAGAGGGTTTTAGGTCTCACTCTGTGCATGCATCCCTATAACCAATACTAGTAGTTAAATGAGAAAATCAAATGTATAAATGAAATTATTTATCTTCAACTATTTACACCCGACACAGTTTATTACAGGATTAAGGAAAGAAGCAGATGAGTAGAAGCAACTCGATCCTAGGTTCTAAAATCAAGAGTAAACATCCAAAATTTGAATCTTCCTCAACACCAACCAGCAGCTTCATCTCAAGATGATTCGACAAGCAACAGTATAAGTTATCTACAAACTCCGCTCCATAAATTCCCATATACGATCCCTAATTAAGTCGGGGAGGCATGTGACGTTCGTCTGGGAAAATCAACAGTTCATGGGGCTTTCCAGCGGCCACAAGTGCGTTCACAAGCTTGGCTGTGTGCCTGAAATGCACGTTCCCGTCAATCATGCCATGCACGAGCAGGAGCTTCCCTTTCATGTTGTCGATATGGTGCATCACGGAACTCTGCAAATAGCCTGATCGGTTTTCAGAAGGTAGACCCATGTATTTTTCTGTATAAAAAGAGTCATATCCATCCCATGATGTTGAAAAACTTGAGGAAACCTTGCTAACGCCATTGCCGACGCATATCCACCATAACTCCATCCGTTCAATCCAATGCAACCAAGCTTGGCAAAGATACGTACTTGACAAAAACACACGACACGAATTCAAGCAAAATACCAAAAACATGCAGTTTCAGAGGGAAACAAATAATCTAACCTTGCAAATTAATACACCTTTACTTGGCAGATACTGGGCTCTCATGCAGACTAGTTGTATACTGGGACCACCATATACGTGAATCATAGTTTGTACTGAGAAGCTTCAAAAAACTCCATTCATGGAGAGGATCTTTGCAAGCAGGTATAAAATCTGAGAGGAAGAATTTTATTGAATTGAAAGTGGGTGTGGATACCCATTTAAATACACAGAGGTACAATGCAGGTGAAGAAAAAACAAAACTTCAGCCACCTCAGCTATTCTGGTAGAAAAACGCTAAAAACTAATGAGAAACGCTAAAAGAGAAAAGCAATATGTACAATGAAGAAGTTGCTAATAACTAAGAAAGAAATAAAAGTGCAAAAGCCCTCGGATAAGTCGTGAATGCGAGAATGCGAGATGCTCTGTTTTTGTTTTCTGCTGCTCTGCTGCACATGAAGAAACTACAGCAGCAGCTCCACTTCAACACCCCCCCTTCAAGCTGGGTCTGGAGGACGAAGCAAACCCAGCTTGGACATGAATTTGAGAAAGGCAGCACTGGGAAGTGATTTCGTGAAGACGTCAGCAACTTGTAACTTGCTGGAGATAAAAGAAGGTAGAATGAAACCTTCTTTATACTTGTCGCGGACCACGTGACAATCAATATCGAGGTGTTTCGTACGTTCATGGAACACCGGATTAGCTGTGATGTGTAAAGCGGCCTGATTGTCACACCAAAATGGAATAGGAGTCGAAACTGAAATCTGGAAATCTTTGAGCAGGAAAGAGATCCATTGAAGTTCACAAACAGAGGCAGCCATGGCACGATATTCCGCTTCGGCTGAAGAACGTGAGACGGTGTTCTGTTTCTTAGTCTTCCAGGAGATGAGGGAAGAGCCAAGAAAGATGCAAAAACCAGTAACGGAGCGACGTGTATCCATACAGGAGCCCCAATCAGCATCAGTATAAGCTGCAAGCTGAAAATTAGAGGATGAAGGAAAGAATATACCAGTAGTCAAAGAGCCCTTAAGATACTTCACAACGTGCAAAGCCGCAGACCAATGTTGATCAGTGGGATGTTGCAGGAATTGGCTTAGTTGCTGTACTGCAAACGATAGATCAGGACGCGTGAAACCAAGGTACAATAGGCGCCCTATCAGCCTTCTATATTTTTCAGGATCAGGAAGAGGGGATCCAAGTTCAGAACTGAATTTGATACCGTGAGGAAGAGGAGTCAAGACTGGATGTGCATCAGTCATCCCAGTATCAGTGATAATATCACTGATATATTTCCTTTGTGTAACACTCATTCCGTCAGAGGAGCGGGCAATCTCCAATCCCAAAAAATATTTTGCATACCCAAGATCCTTGATTGTAAAAAGATCATCCAAGTAAGCCTTAACCTCTATGATTAGTCCCTCCGCCGGACCCATGATGAGAATATCATCCACGTAAACGAGCAAAGCTAAAAAACCACCACTAGTGAGTTTAATGAACAGGCAATTATCGTGGGCAGACTGGAGAAATCCGAAAGCACTTAACTTCTGAGTGAATTCATGGTTCCATTGGCGTGAGGCTTGTTTCAAACCGTAAAGTGATTTGTGTAATTTGCAAACCATGCCAGGTTGCACAGCATATCCTTCGGGAGGCGTCATGTATACCTCCTCATCCAAACGCCCATGGAGGAAGGCGTTGTTAATGTCAAGCTGATGAACCGGCCACGAATAAGCTGCAGCAATGCTAAGAAACACCCGTACAGTAACACTCTTAGCTACTGGAGAGAAACTCTCAGTATAATCTACTCCTTCAATCTGAGTGTACCCCTTCGCGACAAGACGAGCCTTATATCGACTGACACTTCCATCAGGATTCAATTTTAACTTGTAGACCCATCGTGAACCGATGGCTCGTTTTCCATGCGGTAGATAAGTTAAACTCCATGTATTATTCCTTTCAAGAGCCTGAATTTCCTCCTTCATTGCCAATTCCCATTCAAGTCCCTGAGCTTGAGAATAAGATCTAGGTTCCTGCAAAACAGATAACTGGGCAACAAAATGCAAGTGTGCAGTGGAGAAAGTAGAGTGATGATTGCAGACATAATCAGATAGCCAAGCGGGCTTATGAACATGACGAGTTGAATGTCTGAGAGGTCTAGGTGATGTATTTTGTATAGGAGAAGGGAATGCATTAGCAGGAACAGAATCAGGAAACATAGGTTCAGTGGACTGAGGAGAAGGGGTCTGTATAACATCAGGGGCAAGTTCTATATCAGGGACAAGTTCTATATCAGGGACAAGAGGTAGACTGGTATCTGGGGCTTGAGTTGATGGGGACTGCAAAGGAAAAACATGTTCATGGAAGATAACATCACGTGATACTACAAGCTTATTTGTGTCTAAATCATACAATCTATACCCTTTGTAATCATGGCAATACCTAAGAAAGACACATTTTAGAGCCCTTTCACTGAATTTATCCTTGTCAGACTTGGGTACGGTGGCAAAACATAGACACCCAAAGATTCGTAAATGATCATAAGTTGGAGTAGTATTATATAACATCTCATATGGACTTTTCCAAGATAGTACAGAAGAAGGTAGCCTGTTGAGGATGTAGGTGGCAGTGAGCAAAGCTTCGCCCCAAAATTTTGTAGACAAACATGACTGAAAAAGCAGAGACCGTGCTATTTCAAGGAGTTGCTTATGACGTCTCTCAACTAAACCATTTTGCTGGGGAGTATATGGGCAAGATTTTTTATGAAAGATGCCTAGCAATGCGAATAGAGATTGACAATCCCTGCCTAAAAACTCGGCCCCATTATCAGTTTGTATATGTTTAACGGATGAATGAAACTGATTCTGGGCATATTTAAAGAATGTTTTTAACAAAGTAGGAGTTTGGCTTTTGTGTCTCATCAAATATGTCCAAGTCGCACGAGTGTAATCATCCACAATCGTAAGAAAATAATGGCAATTGGACAAAGTTGGTTTATGATAAGGTCCCCATATGTCGACATGTATAAGATCAAAAGGTTTGGATGTCGAAGAAGTGCTATGGGGAAAAGGCAACCTATGTTGTTTAGCGAGAGGACACACAGTACAAATTTCAGCATTTTTAGTAACATTTTTCATGGTGGGAACATGTTCAAGTACCTTGAGCGAGGGATGCCCCAACCTCTTGTGCCATAACAAAGCATCAGATTCTATAACACGAGATACAAAGTTCGAAGAAACAGATTGGAAAGATTTGATAAAAGCTGTATCAAAAGACTGTTTATTGAGAATATAGAGATGTTTGGTTTGCTTTGCCACTGCCACCACCTCATTAGTCATCCGGTCCTGTATCAGACAACAAGAGGGAAAGAAAGTGAAACGAAGTTCAGAAGTGGTACACAACTTGCTAACCGAGATCAAGTTAGACTGAAAAGTGGGAACGTATAGCACATCTTTGAGCACGAGTCTCTTAGATAAATGTATGTGACCAGATTGTTTAGTTTGTATTGAGGTGCCATCAGGTAGATATATAGAAGATGTGAAAAGGGATTTACTCAAAAAGTGGAAAGCATTGACATCACTGCACATATGACTTGTTGCACCAGAATCTATAATCCAGGAACTTGGATGCAAATGCTCAATACCAGTAAAGGTGCAGTAGTGCATACCTGCAAAATTTTCTGAACAACTTGCCTGGATAGGGTCTGAAGGCAACTTTTTCAGCATCTTCATAAGCTCCATGACCACATCATTAACTGAGGATTGATCCTCCCTTTGCACTTCTTTTTGAAACTTAGGTTCTGGTCCTTGCGCAATATTCACCCTGTTCGAATCCCCAACACTTTTCCTTCTTTGTTCGTTCAATTCTTTATACCATTCCGGCACTCCGTGCAACTTGAAACAAGTACTTTTGTCATGACCTGTTTTGCTACAATGCTCGCATTTCATACTTCGTTTATCTACTACTCCTCTCTTTCTGTAACTCTGTCCTCTTGGTAATTCCTCTCGTTTCCTAGCTGCCCCTTCAGCAAACAATGCTGCTCCCTCAAGTGATTCACCCATGTGTACTTGCCTTTGCCTCTCTACGCGTAAAATCATCGAATAGGCTTTATTTATACTCGGTAGAGGTTCAGCAACCAGAATCTGACTCCGCACATTATCGTATTCTTCATTCAGACCCATAAGAAACTGCATAAGATGATTTTGCTCAATCAGGTCCGCCATCGCCTTAGTGACATTGCATGTACAGGCGCATGCACAGGTACACTCAGGTAATGGTCGCAACTGAATTAGTTCATCCCATAGCATTTGGATTTTGGTGAAATA
>NC_026148.1:9080460-9107920 GCF_000512975.1 Sesamum indicum | reverse complement strand
TTGTGAGATCTAATCTGCGTTCTACACTTGTCAAACAAATATTCATGTTATTCTCTGTGCTTTAATTACAAACGTCTGATTTATGAATGATTCGGCCGGTTGTTCATTATCAAGAAGGTTTGCTTAGCTAATTGAACTTGTGGATACCCATTTAAATACACAGAGGTACAATGCAGGTGAAGAAAAAACAAAACTTCAGCCACCTCAGCTATTCTGGTAGAAAAACGCTAATAACTAATGAGAAACGCTAAAAGAGAAAAGCAATATGTACAATGAAGAAGTTGCTAATAACTAAGAAAGAAATAAAAGTGCAAAAGCCCTCGGATAAGTCGTGAATGCGAGAATGCGAGATGCTCTGTTTTTGTTTTCTGCTGCTCTGCTGCACATGAAGAAACTACAGCAGCAGCTCCACTTCAACAGTTTGGTCCAAATTTTGCTGCATCTGCTTTATATACAAAGCAGTTCCATCCTTTGCCTCTACCTGAATTACGTCAAGTCGGAGTTTGTCAAATCTTGGGATGTTGACATCAAGTGTAATAAGGAATCATGAATATCAACAACTGATGATCAATCACAACCAGATGTATGAGTTAATTTTGGGTCTCGTCTGGGAATAAAGATGAGATTCCAGAGGGGCATCTAAAGTTGCAGTAAAATAAAGCAAGGCCAGAAAACTTGCTCAATTATCCAATCACCTTCAGTAATAGGTCCCAAGCACACTCCATCTCAGTCATGCAAATTCAAATGTCTGAATCCTGCAGATGATTTATTAGGTATTTTTTGGATCCATGTTTCATTTTCTTCTTGCAAGATGACCTGTCTTGAGGAGCTTTGGTTTAGTATGTCCTATTCAAAACTCCAACTCAGTCTCGCCAAATATTCCTCATCATTTTCCTGCCGCAGACAACTAACTGCTCCACCATTGCCACAAATAACCCCCAAACCCACTTTTACATTTGAACCAAATTATGTTTGTTGTATTTAAGTATTGAATCAAATTATTAGTAATTGAAATTCAATGTAAGAAAGAAAATCAAGGAAAAGAAGTGCATTATGTAGTAAGTTATTTTATTTTTGACAGAAAATTTTTTGGTCATTTCTTATATATGAAATAAATTGTATTTTTTTCATAATTAATACAATAATTGTATTCCTACCTACTTATGGTCAATCGCAATACAAGCCCCAATTTAAAAAGTCACATGCTTTTTCCGGCGAGTGACTCAACTTTTCGACCAAATTTGTACCAAAATTGAGATTTTTTCAGTTTTACGGGACCAAAATGAAACCCTAATAACTTAGGGGACTAAAATGAAAATGGCCTGAAATTAGGGGACGAAAATTGCCTTTAAGCCAACAAATTATAAATATCTTTTAATATTTGATGAAATTATATAATTTTTTTGATTGAGATATGAAATTATCTTTACTGTATCCAAAAAAGAAAAAAAAAAAGAAAAAGAAAAGAAACAAGAAGGAAATTGCCAATTATCCCATCTAACTTTAAATACAACCTTATTACTATTTACTACATAAAAATAACAATACTAATTTCATGTCCAATTATTATATGCTAGTCCCTACACATGATGGACAATGGATCTTTTCTACATAAGACATTCCCATACCTCAAAAACCTACTACCACTACAAGAAAATCCCTTCAAATTATCCAACACAAAATATGTTAATCTTGATCCTATACAATTCACCTGCAATACCAGAACTTGCAAACCTTAAACTTTCTGCAAATCAACTCATAGAGGCTTCTTCCGACATGTTGAAACAAACCGAGATCTCTTTCGTCCGTGTTTGTACTATCTTCTCCAAGCATCGACTCAAATTTTAGGAAACTATATTTCCTTTTAAAGTTGATCGCCCCCAGGCGAGAAACGAGGGGAGATTCTAATGCCGAACTGTACGTTTCACACTTCCATGTCTTCGACTTCTGACCGCACCACAAAGCTAGGAAATGCGAGTGTTATATCCCTGAAAAGCTCAGGTATGATATCTCAGACAAGCCTCACATAGTATTCTAACAAATGCATGTGCATAAGGTAATGTAAAATTCTGAACTTCTGGTTAGTCTTGGGAACAAATTTTCGACTGCTATAAAGAAGAACAGAGTTGGCAACGTGCATTTTTTGAATAATATGGTTTGAACTGATGCTTCAAACTTACTTCAGATATGGAAGGGTCATGTTCTTGATAAGAGAAGGATATTTGGATACAAATTCCTTCCACTCGTCTAGGTCGATTTTTCCATCCCCCTTTGCGTCTGCCTCACTAAACGTCTGTGGCATAAGATAAAACCACATGAGAGAGTGAATATATGAATCTAAAGAGATTGTATTCAAAATTCAGAAGCCAAATTGGTTCTATCTTGACCTTGTCTACAATCGTTTCAACAACATCATCTGAGAGTACGAGATCTGATTCATGTAATAGTGCCACTACCATCTCTTTCAACTGCCAAATTACACCAAATGCTACTTCAGAAACTAAACTCGGAGAGAAAAAACTGCGTTCTACTCAGTTGAACAGTTGAGAGCCTACCTCTTCCCTCTCAATGTACCCTGTGTGCCTCAGATCGTACAATCTGAATGCAACTGTCGGAAAATGTTTAGTTAGAGAGAAGAAAAACCAAAGCCACCTATTCAGATCATTAGGTATGCCATGCAAAGTGAATCTTATCCTTACATGCAACTTTCTCTTCAACTGGTGCAACAGGGTGAAATACGCCTAATGACCGGACAAATTCTCCAAATTCAATCACTCCATTACGTTTGTAGTCGAACAAGTCAAATATCTACATGAGCAATTTTCACAATGCAGATTCAGTTAAGGATAGCATAGAGATACATATGTTGTTAACAAGGTGGATATACATTGGAAAGAAATCACACAAAAATGAAGCAGTACCCACCCTGTCAGCAAATAGATTTCTCTTGTTTTTGTTTCTGAAAAGTGCCAGCTGGAATTCTTCCTGATGAGTTTGAACAAAAAGTTGATGCACTATAATAAGATACTTTTTTCTAGTTTGTGAGCGACAGGTCACTAAATCATATATATATATATATATATATATGAACATAGTAACTTTTGAATGAAAAAAAAGAGATATAATCAAGTCATAAGTGAACTGATGACGATACCCTGTGAATGAGCCCGTCATCGATTATGGAGCTGCTTATTTTCTTAAACAGTTCATATAAAGCTTCTACTTCGCTCACTGTGACTGCAAGATAATAAAATCCAATCAACCACAAGGATAAAATCTGAGGGAGCATAGAGCAAATTCGAGTTCAAGCAGTAGACTGAGACTTATCACTTATGGCATATATCTAGCCTTAGCCAAACAGCACAATATTTGATGTGTTCAAAGTAAATGAAATTTGACTATGATCGGAGACATCAGCAGGCATCAAGCAGATTCCTTATGTTTCACTAAGTAAATCATACTCTGGTGTTTTAAACAACCACTTATGATAATCTACGTTTGAATTATTTTCATGTAGAGATCCAATGAAGCCCTTTAAAGCAAAAGATGAGTGTAAGATGAGTGCGATATGGTGCATACTCACAAGGTGTCTCAGCAGCAAGAACAGTCGGCTCCTCGTAACCAGGGACGTGTCTTCGGGATTTAGAGTGAAAGCAGCCCATCGGAATAGGAAAGGCAATAGGTTTGTCCACAATCATATACACTCATGCTAGAGGAACTACTTGTGATAACCCCCACCTGTCGAAATGGTTCATAATAACTTAGTTCGTCCTAAAATGGTTGTTCAAGAGTTCGTCGGATCACCTATAGAGATTGATATCACTATTGCAAATATGACGAAGTGCAAGATCATGACGAGAAGATAACTTCAATGGCTGGCCATCCAAACAAATCATAAAATCCCTCAAGATATAGCTCAATTTGGGATTTTAAAAGAGGAAATGAATAACCATCCTAGAATATACTAAGGCCACCAAATTCGGAGTTTAATACTTGAAATTCACTGTAGCATGAAATATCCAAACACGCTCAATATATTTGTAAATGAACTTAGAATTCTCATTTCCAAATCCATCAATCCATACACAACCTAAGAGTATCCAATATAATTAATTGTGATTAAAATGCAGAGATACGGAGAGCAGGAAACACAAACAAGATGCCAGAGGATATCTGATTTTTTTTTATAGTTTTAAGGCAACAAATGTGGCGATAAATTCCCGATATGGAGCCATACATACTCATGGGACCACCTCTTACCAAGTCAAATTCACCCCTTTTATAAGGGAAATTACAAATTATCATTGGACTTTTTACTATCAGCCAAAAAGCCAAATATCATATATAATTCTAACAAAATCAGTATGACCATAAGCAAATCTAACCCTTTCCTCATTTGACCCTATCAATCAGAAGGAATATCCAAGAAACTTAAATTCCACTAAATGTCAAAGCCAAGAACACTGTGAATATATACAGATAACCTTTTTTAAGGAGCAGACCGGTAAGTGCATGTTAACTGATGTTACTAACCAAAAATTCAATCTTTTAAGCAAAATCCACAACCAAGGAGTTTCTTTTCTTTTCTTCTTTTTTTTTTTCCCCATCCAAGAATTCAACTGAAACAAAACAATCAATGCCCAATATTACAAGATCCTCAACAGCCCAAAAAACATGTTAGATTAATAACGATGATCAGAAGTCACATAGGATCATTTTGTAGGAAATTAAGGTGAAAAAGAATGAATCTTGATTCCGAACCCATAATGCACAACACAAATCAGACAACAACTCAAGAGAAAACAAAGACAAAATATATTACCAATCAAAGAAGAAGAAGAAGAAGAAAAATGAAGTAGCCAAGAAAACCCAGAGAAAGTAGAAAAGAGCTGAAGAGGAAGATAAGAACTAACCCGTGAGGCGCGGGATCTTGGGTACGCTGCTGCTTGTGCAAGTGTTGCTCTTTGTGACACCTAATTCTGTGTCTATGCTTGCATGTTTCCTGCTTATGTACACCTCTCTCTCTCTCTCTCTCTCTATAAATATATACATATATATGTAAAAGGATATTAATGAAAAAGAAAAAATACAACCTGTATTTAGTCTTTTTCTATTTCTTTTGACATAATAACTGTGAAATGGGATTGGTGTTCTTGAGTTCACAGCAGGCAGGAGGCGTTTACTTCTGGGCTCGGTCGCATTCAGCCAGAGTTAAAAGGCTTTCGCTTTCTGTTCCCTCATTTACAATTTCATTGCATTATTTTGTACCACAAATAAACCAAAACCGGACATCGATCTCCATCTCGACGTAAACGTGTAATAAATATACATATGATGTCCACTGATTTAATAATTCATTATGTATTCTTCTCAAGACTCCAACTCCATCTGTCCACCACTATTCTCAGAAACTTATATATATGTATCAATTATACTTGGGCCCCTAAAGAAATGCGAAATGGCGTTTCTCTTCATGAAAAAAAAAAAAAAAAAAACTTCTGAAATTATATTTGCTTTCTCTTTAAGAAATTTTTGTTTATAATTGCACCCCGTTAGTTAGCATTTGGATAAAAAATACTAAGTCGACAAAAATTTCATATAAAAATTCAATTTTACCCTTCCTTCAGCATTATATATAATTAATTGATAAAAATACACTAGTATTACTTTTATATTTATAAAGGGATAGATGTGTATATACAAATTCAAAATTGTGTAATTGTAATAAAATATTCTTGAAAAAAAAAGGCCCACATTTGCGGAATTTGAACTCCCACCAACTTCATTGTGATCTCTCAATTTTCCTACTTTGGCGAATATATCGATATTAACTGGTCAGTCACTCACTCAATTTAATTGATATCTAAAAAGAAAAAGAAAAAAAGATATCGATATTTTTAAATCGATCAATATACTATTGCAACAATCAATACGCAATACATAATATATTTTTAAATCAATCAACAAATTTAAAGCAAAACATAGAACTATCATAATACTATTAAAATTATATTCGAAAGACTCGAACGCACAATTTCTCAATTTAAATATTTCAATCTTACCTGTCAGATAAAGAATCATTGATAATTCAATTGATATTAATAAAATGCATTATAATTTATAATCATATAAGTCCTCGAACTTATCTATCTACACATAATTAACAAGTAGCATATATATATATATATATGTACAAGAAAGCAACGGCTGCCTACGTCTCTACTTTCCATACTCTACAAATGACTGTATTCCAGTTATGTATGTATTTGTCATTTTCTGGCTTACTAAAATAATTAAGATTTTAATGAGTTTATTAGTTGTCCTTGTTAATTAAAATATATTCCAATTATCTCAACCAATAAACTTTAAATTGCTTATCACCAATCATTATCAATTTGGTATATCTAACTCACTATTCAAATAAAAATTTCATTTTTGCCTAACAACACTATGATCATATCCACATTAATTCTTGAAATTCAATTACACCAGATTACTGCAAGATTATCGTCTAAAGGAACGCTTGTAATCTCTAAATACAATTTCAAACCTTTTTTTTTTTTAATTCTGCTAAGAAATGCTATTTTATTTTTTTAAGTAAATTACATGGACTTCCTTAAAATTTGTTATAAATACAAATATCTCTTCTTATATATTTGAAAAATTAAAAATACTATTTTATATTACAAAATACTCTTTTGTGACAGCCCATTGTAAGGAGGTATTTACAATTTTAGAGGGTTATTATTAATTTTTTAGATAATAAGAGGTATTTATAATATGATAAATTTCAGAGGAGCACGTTATAATTTACTCTTTTATTATTTTTTTTAGAGTATTTACAAGTAGAGAGACAGTTGTTCCACCTACAGATTTTGATACATTTTTTTTATATATAATTAGTTTTAATTTTTTACAAATATTATTTTACGTTTTCACTTTTTTACACAAAAATCGTTATTTTACTTATTTCCCGAATTTCAACTTTTTATAAAAATTTGAAAAAACTTGTACGTAAATGTGGTCGACAAGACGAGTAAACGTAAAGCATATAATATGATTAACCTTAAATATTAAAAGCAAACTATAATAACTGAGGTTTTAAATTCAAATTCCATAAAAATCTAAGTATTAATCTTATTTCATTCAAGTAAAATATGGCCATAATTAAATAAACAAAAGAAAGCCATACATATGTTAGTAGATGAGCCATCAAATCCAGAAAGGACTAGAGATATGTTGGCACAAACCGCAGCAAAATCGACAACAAAGATCACCAACACCACTCCTTTCCAAATAAAAAATAAAAAATAAAAAAACAATAATAATAATTAAAAAAAAATGAATAGTCACATCTCTTCTTCTTCTCCATTCCTTTTTCTTTTTCTTTTTTGTTTTGGTCTCCCATTTTGATAATAGTTCATTAGCATGTGGAAAAAATATCTGTTATAACATTTATTTAAAAAATTATATTTATTTCAATTTTCAAAATAAAGAACTATTTATTATTTTCAAATTAATTGCTCTCGTACCTTCGATTTTATGTTATTGACATCAATATGTATAAATGAAAATATTAGATCATAACATGAGAAATAAATTAACTATTCAAGAGAGAAAACGGGGATATGTTTTTAAATAAGAGAGATATACATAAAACAAAAACTCCAAATCGGGATGATTTTAACTCCAACGACCAATATAACTTAAAATAAGTTTCAAGAACCATTTATACTTTCATAAACCGACCAATATAAAATAAGTTTCAAGAAATATTTATACTTTCATATACATATGTAATTTTATATATGAATTATAAAATTAATATAATATTTACGTAAACAAAAATAAATAAATACTCACAATGTTTTAATTTAATAGCAAGTAGCATGTATAATTGAGCGGCACGCGTTGCTCTTGCTCATATATACAAGTCAAAATTTTGAATAAATAAATGAAGTCGTGAAACTTGAAACACGATTAGAGTAGTAAAGTCAATTATGGCTCCTTTCCTCCGAATAGCAAGCTGGCCTGGGATGGGATGTGGATTTAACTTTTAAGTCGTCCAAGGCTGCTATCTTTGATGGTTGTCTGGCTGCTTGTTTACATATTATTATTATTATTATTAATATTATGGATAATTACATGTCTGGCTGCATGTTTACGTATTACTATTTTTATTATGGATAATTGCATCTGCATTCCGTAACATTTCTTTTTATAGAAAATTACATATACATTCATAAAAACTGTTATTTTAAAAAAATGACATATACATCATCTAAAAACGTCAACATTATTACACAAACTACCATTATTTTTTGGCTACTAAGAGTTGCTTCTGTAATTATGCAAAAACAATAATAGTTTGTATAAATAAATTATAAATTAAGAGGTGTAAATGTAATTATCCCATATTTTTAATTTGAATTGAGTTCGATCATATTCAAATAAGAGGATGTTTGAGTGAGTTGAATTATAAGCTTTTCAAAATATATTATGAGATATTTGTAAGCTCTTTTAGAAAAAATAAGGACTTCGCACCCTATTTTTTAAATTTTAATTTTAATCATATTAATTACAAAATGATTCCTAATATTTTATAAGTTGTATAATCTTATTTTATCGAAATATTTTAAAATCTTAATATTATATAAAACGTATGATGTTATACGTTGTTTTAAATAAGTTTAGCCAAACATCCTTTTCATAGGATCGACAATAGCTCGTGATAGTATTTATATATATACATATATATATATATTACTTTTAGGAACAAAAATAAAAATTAATTATGTATTAATGAAAAGAGAATGTTAGAATATATTAATTAATGATGTATTACGTAAATATAGTCTTTAGGTAATTATTATGCAGTTGCTAAAAATGACTAATTATATAATAATATTTATTACTATATACAGTTGATTTTTCACCCACTATATATTTCTTTAGTTTCTAGTTTCAATAAAATTTTGAATTTTTGACATGATCAACTAGGTAGGTTGATGTCATAATTTAATTAATATATTTCAACAATCCTCCAAATAAAAAAGGAAATTAATAAATACTGATAGCTACATAATGACAACGAAATAGATATGCTCAAGTAGAAAATGAAATGTGGAAAACATTGCAGTTTGAACCTTTTTCATTTAAAAAAAAAAAAAAAAAGCTGAGACCTTTTTAGAAATCAAAGGCAAAAGCCAACAATTCCTTTTTTTTCTTTTACTTTTTAGCTTTTCATAAGAAATAATGCTACTTTTTATATTGTTTGATTTGAAATAAGAGTCATAATGAATAGTGTCCAAACAAGAAAAACAAGTTTTGGTCATCATTGGCTTTTTTTTTTTTTATGAATATTTCAAATAATTCACATATTCGATTATTATCAACACACAGTTGTTAATGTTTGTTTATGATTGACATGATATTTTTTAGTAATATAGTGTGATGGGGAATTAAGACAATAATCACTAGAATGAAACAAATACTTTCAAAATAAGTGTTTTTTACAAAACCAACTTGAAGATCTGCGCCTTTTTAATTCAGGTCAGGTTGTTGATCCTGATCTGAATCCATGACCTAACTCAAAGGACCTGTTATCAAGGACCGTTGATGAACCTAACGTCATATAAGTTAGGATCACGACACGCGGCATAATACTTGTGGACTTTTTGGATAGGCAAATGGACCCATTCAGACATTATAAATACCTCATTTACAGTTCATTTATGATAAGATATTTATTATATTGAAAATCCATATTAGATCGCATTCACATTATTTTTCTTATCTCGAACTCCTTCACCAATTTAGATATTGAATGGGTCTTTGCTAAGGACCTCCCAACAACCTAACAATCTGCTTTCTTTTCTCAGGTTCCAAACTTTTTCAAGAATGCGAGGTCTGACAACCTGCGACTCGGATCATAGGATTTATTTAGAATAAATTTATTTAAATTCTATGAATCAATTGAAATATCATGTTTCTTGTGAAAGAATTCTTGAACCAATTTTCTCTTATTACTTTGAATTTTGCAAGAACATGGACGTAAGTCAATAACAACCGCATCATCTTTAAAGCAATTTACGTCTTGTGATAGTTAAAGTATTTTAAAAACCCTTTTGTGTTAAACAAAATGTTAAAAATCAGCCCACGATCTTAGAAATATAGTAATAATTAACCCACTTGCCGACAGCAGTAGGACAACCGCATTTGGTGTGCGATTTGTTTTTGCTTCTAAAATGACAATATTGCTCATATCCTCCGCGAATACAAGACATCAATTATAAAACAGTCCTAATTTAAACAGAGAAAGATCACAACGTACAACTTCTCCGGAACATCAAAGCCAACTTCTCTCATCCGCTTTTGCTTTGTAGAATTTGTATGGTTGTGATCTTTCTCTGTTTAAATATGACTATTTCATAATTGAGGACTTGTGAGGGCAATTTTTTTCATTTAAGAGGAAAAAATAAATTGCACCATCAAGCACGTCTCTTCCACTGCTATCCACAAAGGGTTACCTACTATATTTTCAAGATCACAGGAGTATTTTTTTATTATTTTATTTAATAAAGGTTTTTTTTTTAAAAGAAAAAAAACATTTTGATTATGACAAACCCCGACAACCTCGTGAATATCCATTTATCCTAAATGCAATAATGTGGAAAATCAAGCTTGGCCTACACTAAAAAAATGAGCAGAAATTCAAGAAATAGACATTGAAGCATATAATGACTTGTAACAATTGGAGCTAAAGGTATAGAATTAGTGCACATTTGAATTATGGGCCCTCACCCGAACTTTCACACCGACAAATTTCTGACGGCTCCACAAATCTTCACTAAATACTAAAGTATCAATTATTAGGTCCAAAACTATGTCTTATGCAATAAATATAAGAGATACTTATACTCTTTTTTTAAAAAAATTTTTTTGACATAATTATATGTAAACTCTTTATGATTTAAAAATATATTTAGTATTTTTAGAATTTATTTCTATCTAACAAATAGGTCAATCTATTAGTGAAAATTCACTGAATTTACTGGCATCAATAGAAAATCTAAATGAAAATTAATATTTGCATTCAATTGATTTATTACTGACTTGTTGCAGGTTAAATATATTTTTTCCCACTAAACTACCTTTATAACGGTAAGAATATACCTCATCACATGTATTAAAATGTGAAGACGTATGAGAGTAATTTGGTCATAAAAATATTTACTTGATCTTAATAAATCAATAAGACAATCGAGAGTAAATATAAATTTTTATTTAATTTTATTGTTAATATCAGCAAATTCGATAAATTTTAACTAGTAAAATTATGTGTTGTAAACACGCGAACAAGGAAAAATGAAATATAAATATCGTTAGTTCAGATCAGGTTTTCAGTTTTGATATTAAACCTATTTGTTTATGAAAAAAGAATATTACATTTAGATCAATGGATCTGTTGTTGGAAATTTTTCAAATTCTTGGTAACAAATTTGGAGTTGTTTGGTTTTCGAATTTTGTTGATTTGGAGTCCTTTAAAATCATTTATTTTATTAAATTCGAAAGGCGTTCATCCAAACACAACATTAGTGCTAAGTACTATGAAAAGAATATTTATATTTATACTAATATAAAAAAAAAAAATTATTTATACTTACAAATAGCGGTTACTGACACGATCGCACCAATTTTTTGTTATTTCAAAAATGCCCTTCAATTAATCAACTTTTCAAATTTTAATATGTTAGTTTTCTCTTTTTTATATATTTTACATAGAAATAATATAGTTGGATTCTTTTTTTCTGTAAACCTCGCAAAAGCGGGAGAGCGAGAACTCTGATTAGAGTACCTGTGCCCTAGTTTATTCATGTGGTTGGGTTAGGCGTATCCGAAACGTAGGTCTGACTCTCTCTCTCTCTCTCAACCTGGCCATCCCTTTCTTCAGAGTATGTGGTCGTCCTCTTTCAGATTGAAATCAAGAAAGAGTGGAGCAACGAGCAGTCATATAATTAAAGTTGACATCTGTCTCTGTCCATCAACCTACTTAGCATATTTGATTAAGAGCTTTTAGGCGAGTTTGAACTATAATATAAGGGAAAGGAGAATCTTCTAAGAGTCGGGTTCTGTTCCATCCCCGATGTAATTGATTAAGTTCCACTACTGGCCGAAGTACATAATGGAAAGAAAAGGCATATGACACTGCTTCAAAGTCATAAGCTGATCCTTCTTCGGGCTGCTTCGGATCTAGAATCGGGGCCCTTACGTTTGGAAGTAAAATGGAAATGGGCCGCTATAGATTGCTGTTCATTCCACGTCGGCCCATTATTAATGTAATGGGCCCATTACATTTACAAAATCAATGTAAATTGAAACCCTGAAAACGCACCCTCTTCACACACAACACACAGTAAACTATCCCACACAAATGGCGCTCTCCAAACTCTCATTGTTCAACCACCTCACCAAAACCCTAACAAAACCTCGCCCTTTGCGGTTTCACGCGCCACCACCCACCTTCCTCCCAATCCGCCTCTTCTCCTTCGCCACCCCAGAAGAAGCCGCTGCTGAACGCCGCAAGCGCAAACGTCGCCTCCGCATCGAGCCCCCACTCTCCGCCCTTCGGCATCAACAACAGCAGCAACCTCGTCCTTCTCCCTCTCCAGCGCCGCAGAACCCTAATGCCCCCAAGCTTCCAGAGCCCGTCTCAGCACTTTCCGGAAATCGCCTCAACCTCCATAACCGTATTCTCAAGCTCATCCGCGAAAATGATCTCGAGGAGGCGGCGCTCCTCACGCGTCACTCCATTTACTCCAATTGCCGACCTACCATTTACACTTGCAATTCCGTTATGGCTGCTCAGTTGCGGCAGTTAAAGTATTCTGAGCTTCTCTCTCTCCACAGATTTATCACCCAAGCCGGCGTCGCAGCTAATGTCGTGACGTACAATCTTCTCCTCACCGTTTATCTCGATTGCCGGAAAACTGATTTGGCGTTAGAGCAATACAAGCAGCTAATTAATGATGCCCCGTTTAATCCCTCAACCACCACTTATCGCATTCTGATTAAAGGGCTTGTGGATAATCAGCAAGTTGAAAAAGCGCTTGAAATTAAGGATGAAATGGAGACAAAGGGGTTCAAACCAGATCCTACAATCTATTCCTACTTGATGTTGGGGCAAGCGAAGAATTCGAATGCAGAAGGGGTTTTTGAATTGTATGAGGAGTTGAACCAGAAAATGGGGTCAGAGGAGATTTTAGATGGGGTGGTTTATGGGAATTTGATGAAAGGGTATTTTTTGAAAGGAATGGAGACAGAGGCTATGGAATGTTACAAGAGGGTTCTGGGTGAGGGCTCTCCTATTAAGATGAGTGCAGTTGCATATAATTATATTTTAGAGGCTTTGAGCAAAAATGGCAAGTTTGAGGAGGCACTGAATCTGTTTCAGAGGATGAAGGATGAGCATAATCCTCCAAGAAAATTGAGTGTGAACTTGGGGAGTTACAATATCATAGTTGATGGGTATTGTGCAGAGAAGAGATTTAGCGATGCCATTGAGGTTTTCAATAGCATGGGAGAGAAAAGGTGCAGTCCGGATACTTTATCATATAATGTGCTGATTGATCAGTTGTGTAGTAATGATAAGTTGGCTGAGGCAGAGGAGCTGTACAAGGGGATGGGCGATAAGAAGGTAAGTCCAGATGAGTATACCTTTGTTACCCTGATGGACACTTGCTTTAAGGAGAATAGACCAGATGATGCAGCCCAATACTTTAGGGCTATGGTCGAGGCTAAGTTGAGGCCGAACTTGGCGGTCTATAGCAGGTTGGTTGAGGGATTGGTTAAAGTAGGTAAAGTTGATGAGGCGAAGTCATTCTTTGACTTGATGGTGCCAAAACTGAGGATGAATGATGATGCCTATAAGTTCATCATGAATGCGTTATTTGAGGTCAGGAAGCATGATGAAGTGCTGAAGATTGTTGATGGTATGTTGAGAGAGGATCCAAATGATTTCACTGAGGAGGTAGAGGAGTTTGTTAGAGAAGGGTTGAGAAAGGAAGGGAGGGAAGATGAGGTGACGAATCTTAAGTCAGACATAGAACGGGAGAAGGCTGAGGCAGCAGCTAAAGCTGCTGAAGAAGCTGAAAGAGCCAAGGCTAGTGCTAGGGCTGCAGTTGCCTCTCTATTGCCCTCTAAGTTGTTCGGCAACAAGGATAGTGAGAACAAGGATGTAGAAGAGGAGTCATCTGAAGCCTCTGAGGATGCTGCAACTACCTCTTTTTCTGAGAAAACAGAAATGCAGGCTGGAGAAGGAATTGCTGATGAAACTTCTGCAGGTATTACTTCATCCAACAATGATGTGGGACAAGAATCAGCAGAAAGTGTAGGCAATAGTGTAAGCGAGCAAGTAACAGTTTGACAGGGCAAGTTTTGAACTGAAGGGCAATATTATTTCTCCTTTGAAAAATTTGAGCATAATACTAATATTTGCAACCTCATTCAAATGATATTTTATGAAATTGAGATACGAGGAAGTGTATTTGTAATGCATGTAGCGATAGTATGGAGGATGATGCAGCCCACTTGATGCACCTTTAGTTCCAATGTTGTTGATGTGGCTTCAGTCCACAGAAACAACAAAGAAAAATTTCCTTCCGTGATTTTTTTGGTGCATGTCTTATTCTTCAGTAAATAAATAGGAAATCTTGGTGGTTGGATGTACCTGTTTTGGCACGAAAAAATATGTTCTTTGAGTTGCTATTTCAAGTTACCAGATCTTTAATTAGCACCAGCAGCAATTTTCTTCTTTTCAAATTTGAGCTAGAAGAAACAGAAGCGTGGTTGGCACTGGGCAACTGATGCAGATTTAATCGGAGCGAGTGAACCAAGGTCACGGTGCAGTGCGGGAAAAACTAAAAGTAAAGTAGAAGAAGTGAGCAATATTTAATCTTCAGAAACCAAAGGCAATTGAAAAGCCATTTGTTATGTTAACAAGCAGAATTTGGATGATATGAAACAAGCTTATGTAGTGTCTCCAAGACACACACAACCGTGCAGAAACAATACCCAGAAACACAAAGAAGTTGATTCCTAAACTGCCTTTCTTAGTTTAGTTACAAAGATTTGGTATGCACACCCCAGCATCTGGGTTCTGCTGTTCCTTCCAAATTCTTCCAGTGACTCTGAGCTTAAGCTCCTTTCTATCACCTCCAGAGAAGAAAAGCGCCATGTTTCGTTGGATAATGAGACCATCATGACTATCCCTGACCTTTCGGTGGCTATCTCTAATGCTTCGTGGGGTGCCTTCCCATATCAGCTTTCTGCCATTTGCTCCTACCTCTAAACTGTAGCTATAGTTGCGTGCTTCAATTTCATCGCCCATAAAACGAAGAAATGCCATGTAAACGGGGGCCATACCAAGCTGAAATGCTTCAAAGTGAAGGCAGAAGTACTGCCCAAAACAATGGAATACCTAATGAAATGAGAAGCAGAAACAGATTACTTATCCATTTACTATACAGAGAGTTCTCAACGAGCACCAGTAATATTTGTTTACACCTTTTGCGTACATATACCATTATCGTTTGATAATATAACAAATTAGGTGTAGTTAGATACTATATACTTCAACTGAAACTTCGGTGTTCCCAAACTAAGAACGCCAGTGGAAAACAAGGATGAGCAGCAAAGAGTACGATGTAAAGAAAAAGTAAGAAAGGCATGTTATTGAATTCTTATAGAGCATATAACAGAAATCTGAACTCACGGTTAACATCCATGTTGCGTTTTCTACTTCACGAGGATTTGACTTCACATAGCGGTGGTTGAAGGTACAGCCAGTGTGCATGTCCACCTTGTGATCATCTCTCAAGTGGGCAACCAGATAAGGAATGTCCCCCGTCACCACACACTCCGATCCAGCATACGGACAATTGTAGGGTCTGAAATTGCAAAGTGCTTCGTGTTTAAGCTTGCTGTAATATGGAAATATTTCTGGGCAGCCCAAAGAGTAGTACTTGCAGGGCAGCTCCAGTGACTCGGCAACCTTCTCTAGTGCTAAGCATCTGATATCGCCAAGCTCCTGTCTGCAAGTTGGACATCGATTATGAACTCTCGTTTTGCATGTAGAACACAGAGTATGCCCGTTGTGACACTGTAGAAAGAATAAAGCAAAATGAATGATTTGTTCTCTTACATAAGTCACAAGAAGTAAATATTAGCTTCTTCTGGCCAGACATCCGACACATTCTAATTTCCTTGCTAGGTAAACAGCACAGAAATAAACTAGGACAACAAGCACAGATTTTGTGTGGTGGGGATTGATAAACAACAAAAGGTT
This sequence comes from Sesamum indicum, assembly GCF_000512975.1. Taxonomy (NCBI): domain Eukaryota; kingdom Viridiplantae; phylum Streptophyta; class Magnoliopsida; order Lamiales; family Pedaliaceae; genus Sesamum; species Sesamum indicum. The sequence goes on along the minus strand of NC_026148.1, from coordinate 9,091,575 downwards.
TCTTCATTAGAATATTAGGATCACGAGAGACTGTAGCACTTCTTTCTGACATTAGCGGCAGAAGCTCTTGAGAAGCCCCATTTCATGAAAAAAGATTGCTTACAACAGATTTTCAACTCACCTTGGCTTCAAATTACTATCGAAAGCACCCCCTTAAGCATCTAAAATTCTTAATCTCCTTTGTTCTTTTCTCTGATTAATTGTTCAAACTAAATCCTCACCCTTATATATGTCTTTTTACAAAACCTCCAAATTTTTCGATTACTCCGTAAAGGACACTAATCCAAGAACCATGACACGAACTTACTTTCTAATTCGAGTCCACTGTTAACAAGAAATTCGAGTACCCTGTCAAAGTAATGTCTTTGATGAGAGTCCAGTGATACTTTTATCCATCAGAAGATTATCTTAAACTACATTGGATGACTATACCCTACATTCAACTCCACTCAAGTTCTCTTCAGGACAAGGGGCATCAAAATCAAACCAAAAGACTGAGGCATTCAGCACCACAATTGTCGAACAGAAAAGTAAAAGAGGCCTAGAAACTGAAAAAGCTAAAGGAAATGAGATAAAGAAAGAGCAGACCTGATGGATTGGCGGGTACATGGAATTAGTGCAAACAGGGCACTCCAGCAACTCATGGACGCTTGTGGGAGCAAGTCCAGAGGATATTATATTAAGAGGCTTTGAAGAATACTGATTGGGATGAGAATGATGACTGTTATGTGGATGTGAAGTTACTGAAGACTGGATCTCTTCATCTTCAATTCCATCTGATGAAGAAACACACTCCACACTTTCCATTTCAATTGTTGCCATTTTGGGGGGAAGAGATTCCCACTTCCAAGAATCTCGATTTCTCCGACACAGAACCCAAAGATCCAATCTTTTCCCCCAAGAAAAATGTGAAATTCTCACTTGTACAGCTCTCCAATCTTAGGTAGAAAACTTTTTGCAATAATCTCAACAACCCACTCCAAGAAACTTAATCATTTGCAGAAACGTCGTATACCCACTTCCGAAGTCTTGATCTTTGGCAGAAACCCGAGATGCACTTCCAAAATCCCAATCTTTCTTCGGTTCAAGTTGCCATTGATCTTCTGCTCTCTCTCATCCTTCTTCCCCCTCACCTTCAGCTTCTTCATTCCATGGAGGCAGAATTAAGAGAAGAAGAAAAGAGAAGAGTTTGGCAAAAACAAGCGCCGACGAAAGTGCGAGAGCCCGATTCACAAAGAACCGAAAAGGATCAAAAGCGGGTTCTTGTCCTTCTCTCTCTTTCAGGTTTATGAGAGGAGAGAGAAAACGAGGATCGCCGTTGGTTTTAAAATAATTCAACTTAGGAAGTTAATCCCACGGCTACGGACAGGTTTCCGTCTCTCATCCTCTTTCATTTTTTCGTTAAAAGGAAGGTTCTGTTTTCACATAGCTTTACAGTAGTTGCTAATATGTAAGATTTGGGTTTTTGGCTATAGAATTGTGGGAAACATAACCCATAATTTTCATTACAAACATTGAGAAGTAATTGGCAAACTTTCCATAAAATCATGCATATATAGGCATTGTTCTTCCACAAGTTGACAACACTACATTCCACAAATGCTTCTTGTGACTGCAAATGATGTGTTCAAACCACCAGAAGACAATGACAATAAAAGTTAAAAATAAAGTTTGGAAAAGCATCCTTTTCATGTAATTTTCTGACAACCAACACCACATGCTTTTTCTAATTGCTTACAAATTCATGTACTAATATCAAAAAATTGAAAATTAGAACCAAATTGTCTAACAGTAGCTGTCTTTTCATTTTCTACTTTATTTTTTTTTTTCACTTAATTTTCTCTGAGAACAATGCTAGCTATCAACGGAACAACCCTTAAGATCAACAACCAAAGCTGTAGTTCTTTTTCCGTCCAAAATAAGGATGAATGTATATTTTTTTGAAAATTAGTGAAAAAACTCCCTAAAAATTGACCATTTTATTTTAAAAAATTCAATTATGAGCAAATTTTCGTCAAAAAGTGATCATAAAGAGTAATTTAGAATAAAATCTAACAAGATCGGGTACGTTAACGTTATAAATGAAAGTGAGGCACTAAAATGATTTTAAGTATAAATTTAAAGGACTAGTTATTATATTTATCCATAATTAATTCAAGTGTAAGCAAACAAGATTCTAACCAAACCACCTTGCTTTGCAAGAGTCGGACACGCTTAACTAAAAGCCCAAACCTAAAAGCTAATCCCATGTTATTCCACCCACAAAACGATTAAAATAACACCTCAAACTTTGATAATTTTGAACACCCAAGTGCACTTAATTATGTACTAAAAAAGCGCAACTTTTCTTTTACCCAAACCACATTTGACTCATTTCAACCAATTATACTTATCATGCAACCGATTTTTCTAAATTATACATCAATTATATAACAAACATATTACACTAATATATTTATCATATAATTAATTCAATTTTTGCAATTTAATTCGTATTAAAATTTCCAAATGAAGGCGTCAGTATAACTGCAAGTCTACGGACTTCCAGCAGCCCAGCCTGGCCGGTCAGGTTGACCGCATTTGCCAGAATATCACCACAAGGGCTTTGATATTATTATCCTCCAACCGAGTCTTATCAGCCGTTGGATGTGTAAACGATGATATAGTAAAATTGGATGTCCAATTGTGCTTATGATGATGTCGTAAAGCGCTATATTGATACAGTGCAAGTCGCACCACTCTTCCCTGTTTGTGGGGTGGCGGTTCTTCACAGACAATCAGATGTCCGACATCCATTTACAGTAGGAGCAGCATAAAGGTACAACAAACCAGTAACAAGTTCAGCTTTCTAAATCTGCTAAATAATATTCTTTCTTATTTATGCTGTACATATAGGAAACATCAAAGTTTACAACGCGGCAATGGAAGGAAGATCGTGTTCTACCTCAGCTTCTGCTTCAGACCCTTCTGAAGATGTCTGTAATGCGAAAAACAAAATGTGAACATAAAAATACACACATGTAATGGAAAAACTTATGTTGGAATCTTGCAGCGTTGGCCGTACCTCGGGATCTTTCAGTTTATGTTGTGAAAAGTAGCGGTCTAATGCCCCCTTGCCGTAAAGAATTTTAGCCCTAGATCCACGCCCCCCGGACCCAACAGATTCCTTGTCTACTATGACTGCATCTATTATATCGTCTCCTGTTCTAACATCAGGAATCTGCATGATAAAACAATCGATATTTCATTGCAGCATCAAGGGAAAAGATTAATGAGCCCGAGAACAGAACAAGAGAGGAATGACAAACCTCATACATAGCATCCATCAAAATGTTCTCTAACATTGACCGCAAACCACGAGCTCCCGTGTTCTTAGTTATTGCTTTCTTTGCAATCAATCTCAATGCGTCTTCCGTGAAATGCAATTTCACCTATGAAACAAAAACATATATTGAATAGTGAAAACCAAAAGACGACCCTCTACCGTTTCACTTCTTTCTGTAGCAATGGGGATTGTACAATATGATTATGTTCACTGGAACTTTAATGGGAGAGGGAAAGTAAACTTACTCCGTTCATCTGGAACATTTTTTTGTACTGCTTTCCTAATGCATTTTTAGGCTCTGTCAGAACCTGGAAAACAGATTGAGTAGCTCTTAAAACTTCAAGTACTTGTGCAGATAATACGATACAAGACAGTTTATTGTCATAATCAGACAACAATCAAATAAGCATGAAAAATTCGTGGTCCGAGTCGATATACAAGAATCAGTCACTAGATCAACCAATCCATGTTATTGCCAGCTCAACAGCTAATGATGTCATAATCTCCACTCTCTTCAAGAGCAGCAGGAGACAGTAAGAAATACAGACTTGATTCTGTGAAAGCAAGACAATTAAAGAAATGTGTGGTTTCTGAAAATAAAATTCTCACCTGAACGAGCTGCTCCTCTGAAAGTGCTGATAAGTTAACAAGGACGGGAAATCGGCCGACGAACTCAGGTATTAGACCGTATGCAATTAGATCGCTACTTTCAACCTGCAAAACCCAATAAGTCATCGCATAGTGCATATTCGCATATAGAATATTCAGGCATTTTCCATGTTGAGTGTAACTGATTTCATCCTATCACCACACACATGCATAATGAAGAACAATGAGCCGCTATTAAGCTTACAGTTTCCAGTAAGGATGACGTTACAGCAGCACTTGTAACACCACCCGTTCTCATGTTTGCTCGAATAGGTGCACCAAACCCAATAGAAGAATCATGACGTCTGAAATGCATTTCTCGAAATTTGAGTTACAGAGATAGGAACCAACTGTAATTGGCATTTTAATTGCTAAAGTCATATGACCTCTCTGAGATTGTTTTTTCCAAGTCGATAAAAGCACCACCACATATAAAGAGAATATCTTTCGTGTCAATCTGCAGAGAGAGAGAATTATGTTGTCATGAGACTTCCATTTCACAAAACAACCATAGAGTTATGCAACGTTAAGCAGGCCATGAAATTTAATATCTGAAACAATCTTGAAACAAGAACACAAAAATTCATCTGTGAAGCACCATAAAATACGAAGTCATAATTACACTGGGTGATGAGAAAATTATAAAATGTGCTGTATGACGAGCTCACTAGTCAGGAAAAAGATGCGGTGCGCTCAAAATAATTCTCCTGTCGGTGCTCAAAATTGCAAGTACGATAAGTGAAGAAAGAACCACAAAATATGCTTCACATTCAAGCGCAATACCCAGGAACGGGATATATATGGTTTCCTCTTATGACTCTAGAGCTCATAAGGGAACATCCTCTACCCTCTCTAGCAAACCACACCAATTCAGAAAAGCAATTAAGTCAATTGGGTAGTGTAATAAAATCAGCTCCTCTTCTGGGTTCACGGTTTGATTGAGCACTGGTGTATTGGGAACCAAGAAAACAGTTGCACAGTGATGAATCTGCTTAAACCAGCAGGCCCATTATGTTTATCAAACAAATTGTATGGTCAACTGCCATCCTCAAAAGAAGAACCTATCTTGATCTCACCATAAAGCACCAAATTACAACAGACTAGGCCACTTACTTTACTAGGTAACTGTAGTAGTTATTACCTGGATATTGTCGCCTCTAGGATGCTTCCGAGCGCCCTTCTCTGGGACATTGACCACCTGAAGGGAAAATTCAATGAACAGAAGCTAGCTTCAAATCAATCAGGTCAAGTTCAATATCTATCTCAGGGATTCTTGACACAGATTCAAGATCCTACAATCCATTCGTAGGATATGAAGAGAAGGGGCAGAGGAAAGAGCATTACATAGTAGAATTCAGAGTAATGAAACATAATGTCAGCATATATATGCATCCTGACAAGGATTTAGTACGAAAGATTATGCAGCGTAAGTAAAATTGTAGAAAACCAAAGCCTAATATATCTTGAATTTGATAGCCCTTTTGTCAATGATAACTACAATTTAGCATCAGACTTTGTTCTCCCAAGAACTTAGTGTGTGATGTATGACGTGTATCTATAGAGCATTAAAAGCAACAAGGAAAGAAGTGTAGATTGGTTTCAGCCCATAGACCATAGAGCAGCTTTCAGATAAGCATAGTTGTGGACGCAGAGATGAATCAGACCTTCAAATGATACAATCAGATCCATCCACCACCAAATATAGTCTGAATATCAACACTTGATTCTTGGGAGAGGTTTAAATTAGGCATGTTGTTCAGAGCTCCTTATGTAATAGCAAGAGAACAGACAGATGCACATTATCTCATCAAAGAGACAAAGTACTTACAGTCCCCTCGAGCATTTTTAGTAGTGCTTGCTGGACACCTTCCCCAGACACATCTCGACTAATGTTGAGGCTCTCTGCCTACAGATTTAACAAAGAATAAGATGGGGCATTAGAAAGCTATACAAGATTTCAACACAGGTGATGTTGATATTGATAAATTAGTTGACTCATTGGCAGCTTAATTGGCACCTTTTTTGTGATCTTGTCAACTTCGTCAATATAAATAATGCCTTGCTGAGCAGCTGCCACATTATAGTCCGCAACCTGAAGCGAAATGGAAAAGATGAACTAAACTACAAAAAATTTAAGTATTGTTGCCAAAACATCTTAGCACCAAATCCAAAGTATAAGAGTCTCATGCACACAAAAGTTACAAATTTTAACCAACAATTCAAATGCTAAATCTGAGAAATCTCCCCAGTTCAGGATCAAAAGAATAATTTACTAACATATATCTGAATTCTTTCATTTACATGTTAACCCAAACAAATTTGTGGACAAAGAGCATATCAACATTTTAATTTCATGACCTAAAGATTTGCCGATAATCAACGATGATCCAGCAGGCTATCTTAAAATAACCGTACCGTGTAAAATGATCCTTTTTAGCTCAACAATCCATTTGTGTACAAGTATGTAAATTCAGATACCAATTCTAAAATTGTGAAGACAGATCACCATTTTCGTTCCCAGTTACCGACATAGTACAGTACAAATGTCACAGTCAATAACGCTTACGATAGAGCAAAATCCCACAGCAACAAACATAAAAATCCAAAATAGGATGAAGTAACTTTAAGAAACAGATAAAGTATAAGGAAAACCAGATGCAGGACCCAGCATTCACAGAAGTGCCCAGATTATATTGTATATTAAGGATCTCAACAATATCAGGAATTATCCTGAAAAAAGCTCTGAACAACAGGTCATTCCAACTACATAAGAGAACTTTGTAGAACTCACCATAAGCAGCTTGTATAAAATGGACTCCACATCTTCTCCAACATATCCTGCCTGCAAATTAGATATACTTATCACAGGAAAGATACTATATACTAAAATATTGAATTTGAGTAAGAAAACCTTGTAAGCTTTGTTGAAGTTATCAATTTGCCGAGTCTAATACTTATAATGGGAAAACCTTGTTTTCACAAAATTGAAACTAGTAACCGTTATCCGCTTGGCAAAAACATTACAATTGTCCACAATCTGGGAAGTTAAGTTCCAGATTAAAGCAAACGAATTTCAGAGGACTGTCATCCTATATCGCAAAGAAAGATAGAACAACTTGCCTGAGTAAGCGTAGTTGCATCAGCTATTACAAAGGGAACATTTACCAACCGTGCCAAAGTTTTGGCGAGTAGTGTCTTCCCTGTCCTTAAAATGAGATGAAAAGAACACAGTGAAACAGTAGAATTGGAGGAGAAAAGAGACTTGCTCAAAATCAATACAGAAAGGACGGCTGCTAACTCATTATTCTTGCACTTATAAAAGTTCATTTTCACAAAAAAAAAAAAGAATAAATTCTCAAGAAAATCACATGACATCTTAAAGATGGACGGATCTTAAAATAGATAATAAATAAGACTGTTGTAATGACCATAAGTCAAATGATTTCACGTGTCTACCATATTCTCACATATGTTACAGTGCTATACCAACCTAGCATTGTTATGAAACTAAATAAAGCCTCAGAATCCAATTCCTTATAAAAGCAAAGTTCTATTGCATTTTCTCTCATATTTCACAAAAATGCACATAGATTATGACTCCTCTGAGCAACCCATGACGCAGATAAAACTTAACACAGAAACCTGCCATTCAGTAAATTACCTGAACCTGTCGGCCCCATTAGAAGAATGTTACTTTTCTCAAGTTCCACATTCTCATATTCTTTGCCCTCAGTTTTGTCACCATTTGTACTCCCTGCAGGCCTAACTTTCACGTATAGCAATAACATCAGATAGTCTTATGTCAACAATGAATAGTTAACAAAGTGACTACAAATAGTCCAAAATTTACAAATATACTCTGATCCAAAAGCCTGAAAATTAGCTACGGTTTCTGGAAAAGGAGATATGTACTAGATTGAGCTAGATGCACTACTAAAATCTATTACACTATAACTGCAAAATGATTGTAAATCAAGCCGAGATGGAGGTCAGCAAGTAATCACCTTTGCGAAGAATCACTATATATCCTCTTGTAATGGTTATAAACAGCTACAGAGAGAACCTGCAACAGTTTCAAGTGACAAATAATGAACCCCAACGCAATGCATAACATCAAAATAAAGCTTTAATCCCTCAGGCCCAATCAAACAATCATCAAATCCAGCGAGATAAACCTTTTTAGCTCTCTCCTGGCCGATCACAAACTTGTCAAGTCCTCTGCATATTTCCTTCGGGGTCGGGAAATTTGGACCGAGATTGGACCCGCCCCAGCAACCATCTTTCTGACCGGGTCCAAATCCTCCACCTGAGCCCGCATTTGAACCGTCGCCATCAGTCACCTGAATAAACTTAACCCCCGGCCTCACCACAATTCCATCCCCGCCAGCCCCAGGTGGCTGCCATACCTCTGGTGGGTCTCCCTGAGAACTAAAATTCTCAATTTTCCTCTTATTTCTAGAGAATTTGGGATAATTTTTGCCATTATCTATATACTCTCCGCGCAGAGAGAGGGGCTTGAATGGGGTAAAGTTGAATGGGGAACTGGAGAGGAAACTCGAATTATTTTGATAACTATTGTCAAATCCAGAGCTCCACTGGAAGTGGTTGACCCTACCGGCGTGCATATGGTTCTGAATGAAGTACCTAAATTGTGACACAGCAACTGAAGCTGTTTCCCTCGATGATTTTGACCTCAAAGCAGCTGCCATGGCAGAATCTTGAGGTATAACGAGAAAAGATAAATGAGAACTCGCAAAGAAAGGAATTTTTTGGTTTAGAATGAAAATTGAAACATTGGTTTGGACGAAAAGGTCAAGTGGGTTCTGATCGATTCTTCGAATTATGGAGAACAAGACAAGAACTTCGTGAAGAAAGGATTTTTTGAGGCCTAGAGTGAAAATTGGGACATGGGTCTTGGAGAAAGGACGAAAAACTTATGTGGGTTCACCTCAGATTCTTTGATTTGGGAATTTTTGCCACTTAAATTAGTGGGAAATCGAAGCAAAATACAGTGAAGATTGGATTTTTAGGGTTCCGGATGAAAATTCGTGTACGACTCTGGCAGAAGAGGAATTTAATTTTACCTGGAGATTAATTGAATTGTTGATATTACGAGAGTTTTCCGCGATTGACATTTCACATTTAAGGTGAACTGAGATTATATTCTTTTTTTTTTTTTTTCTCAATTCTCAGATTTGAGGACCATACCATTGTAGTTCCTCTAAAAAATATCTGTTTCCGACAGTTTTGTAAAAAGGAAAAGATTTGAAGAAAAGGAAATTAAATAAAGAAATTCTGGATTTTTTTTTTTGCATATAGCACACACCACTCTGACTGCGACGTCGTATTATGTTGTTGGTAGTGGATACTATTTTCCACGAGTGCCAAAGACAAATGCAGCAACAAAAATATCAACTGTAATAGAGAGAACATTCTCCAGAGCTTGGAAAGAAAAGTTTCCCACGTCAAAAACAAGAAGCTAATACTTGCATTATACATAATCCACTTTACAAAATGCTACAGAAAACCTATTTGTTCATCTTGCACTTTGTATTGCAGCACTCATTCCCAAACATTAGGACCATCTATCCCTCGTATGTGCTCATAGGACAAGAATGAATCCTCTGCCCAGCGGGTACCCAAAGAATGTCGAGAGAGAAATTCAGCCTATTGGTTGCTCTCAAGTAGTATAATGTTCTATAGATATACGTTTCAGCTGGAGCTCTCGACTGCAACAGCTTGCTTGATGTTGCCACTCTCTCTGTGTTTGCCAAAAAGAAGTGAAGAGTCAGCAACTAACAACAGAACAAAGGTCAAAAAAAAGGAAATGTACAATGAAAAATCTGCTCAACAGAATAGATCTTTGTTCTTCGAGAAGCATTTTATGGTCATTTCATATCGTTTATGTGGAAGCAAATTTTTTGCATATTAAGATATCCAGGGAACAGGAAATATATGCTAACAATTATAAGGAATCTCACTCAAATTTGGACATCAGATTTCTGGCTTCATCAATAGCAGCACTTGCAGCATATACAGCCAACTTCTTCACCTGTATATAGATCAAGACTCAGTCAACTCAAAAGAGCATTTATCATGAATAACCACTAAATAGATTACAATTAAGTACTTATATTGACCCAGAAGTTGCGGGATTACAACACAGTGACTGACAAATACTTGCCTATCATTATCAATAAACCCAACATAAATTCTGCTCCACAGTGGATTGTCAAATTTACCTCACACAAGCATGTATAGTCATCCAGCATTAGAAACATGCATTGTGATTTAAGCACTAACATGTGAGCTCTTTCAGTCCTCTGCATAACTTCTAGATGGAATTATTCATTAGGAAAGACAGCAAAAAGCACTCAACACATATTACATGTTTATGACCATTATAAGCAGGTCTTCTTGAAAGGTAGAGATTTCTCTCATTTCATTTCAGTAGCACATCCTAGAACTTCAGCCAAATTGATGTTTATTCAGAATCATATTTACACAAAAAGTTCATATTCTTGTATCAGATTCAGGAGGTATCTAGTCAGAAAGTGTGGAAGCATGGTTCCTGATATATCTAAGCAATAATTTTCTCATCAACTGCATGTAATGGTTGCATGAGATCGCTGGTAGCAATATGGCAGGAGAAATTAATTTTGACAGAGATTCAGCACAAAAACAACGCACAACAAATATGGAAACACCAAATTGCTATTTTTAATAAGGAATTACAAAAGTCAATCACTATCTTGCAACGCAGGAATCATATTGATAAAGTTATAGGAAGAAAGAAATTTGGGGGCAAGTACCTCCAATATATCTTGCTTAGATCTATGAGACTGAGGAAGCAACCGAAATTCCTGTGTCAATCGGATGCATTCTTGAACATTATCAGGGGATACAAAGTCCACAGCAACTTTTGTGCAGGACTGACAAAGAACAGGATAGCAGCATATTCAGAAGATTTTATAAACACAGTGGAACAAACTTGAAGTAGAATATGCAAAAAGGAAAAAAGATGAATAGAAGCTAATCAATGACCACAGACCAAAAAATTGCAAAAATACAAATGCAAGCAAAATTCTATGATCCAGTTTCAGTTGTAATTATGAGATTTCACCTGTGTATTTCTCACTTGA
>NC_026148.1:9067289-9080207 GCF_000512975.1 Sesamum indicum | reverse complement strand
GCCTCACCAAGATGTTGTGCAAATGTCCAAGGTTCAACATCTAATTGGGAGACAGTAAGATTTGTGTTAATTGCTGCATGTAATATCAGTTCAGACATGAGAAAGGCAATAAATCTTACCGAACTCCTCCTTCAGTTTTCTTTTGTGTTTCTCGTCCAAATAAAAAGTCTGGTCATGGATAGGATGTACTACCTAAAGCAAAAGTAAATGCCAAGTCAAAGTTAGGTCTTCCTAATGACAAGAGCATAGGCAGCTCAAGTACTCACAGAGTCCACAAGAGAATTGTTATAATGGCGAAATTCTTTTTGATGCTTTTGCAAGTATTCAGTTATTTTGGGCACATCCTGCCGACGAAAGATGTCCCACACAGCAGCACCATGTGCAATGTCTTCGGAACTTTTGCCATTTTGAAGATGATCTTTGGGCATGGCAAGATTTCTTCTCGTTTGAGCTGAGATACTGTTATCCAGGCTCATCGTATCAGCAACAGTATCCAGCTGAGAAGCCTTGGCACATCCGCCGTTGATGTGTGAATTTGGGTTTAAGCAATTGGACAGATTAAATTGAGCAGCATCAATGTAGTTGAATGCATGAGGATGACAGTCAAAAGTACTGTCGAGACTTTCAGCTCCCATGTCACAAGTTCTTCCTGGTTCTTGTTCATTATATCCACTGTCTCTCAAATCCAGAAACCCCGAGGAACAGGAAGCCCTAAAACTAGCATTTGCAGGCAACATGTTGAACTCCTTAGGCATTTGCTCATCAAGGTCATACATCCGATTTGCCACTGTCATAAGTCCAGTAGATTCGGCATTGGCATTACTGGGGGATATGCCTTCATGGGGATGCTCTAATTCGGACTGCAACTTATGTGACGCCTCCTTTTTTGGGTCGAACGTGATCTGAGGTAAAGACCTCCTCGTATGCTCTTGATCCATTTCTTTTTCCTCCATTTGATGTTCTGATGGCCAAGAGTTGCCATAGTCAGCACTACTTCCATAACTGTAATCCTCCAAGGTTTCATTCTGAAGCCAGTCAGTTGATTTTGTTTCAAGTGCACTCTGCACTGCATGCATTCCTTCAGAAAACTTGCTTGTATCTTCAACGTCAGATCCCCTCCTCAACTTCTCATTTTTTTTGCTTCGCCATGAGGCAGTCCTCACCTCAGTTGCATGTGTCAATATGTTCACCTGAATCAATCATCATATTGGAACATGTACTACACCTTTCTGGAATATCCATAAAAGGGATATCTAGCAAATAAAGATAAACACAACGCAGAAACTTCTTTCCATTTACATAATAATGCTGTCATAGTTTTTGATAACCTATTACAAAGAGCAACCCAGAGCAGGTTTAAACAAAATTGCAAACAACACTCTAAATTGACAAAACCTTGACACCTAAATCCGGCATAGGAAGTAACTAGAGAATAAAACAACAAAAAGAGCATGTTAGGTAACTGAGGCATGAGGAGATATTAACACCAATAAAATATGGAAGAATAGCAGAGATTTAGGAAAACAGAAGCTAGGGCTTTCAGATAAAACTGGTAAAGTCAATTTTGGCTAGAATCCACCAGGTTAACTCTTACTTCCTGAAAGCATATTCCAATAAGCAGAAAATCAGGTGACTCATGACCTACGTAGAAGTCCACAATACAAAGTCTGCTACATTTTGGTGAATATTCATATACTTATGAAAGCAAAGTAGTGTAATTACACAAGTACATGAAAATCTTCTGATCCAACAAAATGCAATACTCAAGTTTTATTCCTAATTGCCTTTCAGAACTGTCGAAGCAGATAAAGAAACTATATCAATGCAACTGCATACAGAACCCTTACTAAAGAACGTGTAGGCACAGAACGCAGTGATGCGAATGAACAACTTTGGTTAAGCACTTGAGAATTAGTTAATGTGCTTACCTTATCTCTTTTGACCCACAATATGACTTTAGAGACGAACAATGAAGATAACATGATCCTTTATATAGTACATGTTCCATAACACTAGATGCGAGAAAACACACTATAATTTACTTACAAACCAACCATCGAAGAATTAAGAAATCATGGCCCAAGGATTCAAAAGAGCAACTAAGTAGCAATATACTGAATAGAACAGGGATTTATATGCAAGCATACCGCATCAGAAATGTCACAGTGCAGTTTGGCAACAGAATCACCTTTTCCGAGTTCTTGTGGATATCCATAGGCAATATAAGCTTTAGGTCCCAAGTCTGGCTTTAAGGCACCATCGGGAAGCTTTGTAGCAAGATTCAAGAGGCCAGATCTAGGATGTGTATAATCACTGAAGGGAAGCATAGCCATGAACTCAGAACCATGCCTTGGTAAACATTCTTCAAAAGAATCAGTTGGTGGCCAATCCTTTAATTTCAACATTCGAGGCCACCCATTTCGATACCTGCGCCCTTCTAAGTAGCCTCTGAAGAACTGGCGAATGTTGACTTCAACCTGTAATGTAGAGAACATAAAGGATTGCCAGATTTCTGTTAATCACATAAAGGAACTCAAAAAATTACACATCCTGTCTAACTTCCTGAGTTCATGCTTTCCTGCAGACCATAAGATTTCCTAGAAAGTAAATTTACTCTTTCCAAAGTAACAACACTCAATCAGCCAAGCCTCTGGTTTCTAGTTTCAAACTCTAAAGACTATATCCAATTTGTTATTTGATGATTATGCTTTCCTAAAAACATCCATAAAAAAACATTTGAACAAACAGATGTGGAAACATATGTACTTGGTGAAAAAGCAAAAGGTACATGATAAACAAAGCTAGGATGCAGGTAATGAAATCAATTAAATAAGCCATAACATACCTCACACCAATCTAAGCAATCAATAGCCTTCACACAGGAAGTGTCTTGTTTCAATTTTTTGTTTGCATTCCTGAAAGCCCTCAACATAACCATTGGCTCCCAGCTAAGACCAGAAGCCCTCGCAAGTGCATTTCTAACAATGACAGGTTCACCTCTTCTCCAGTGCATTTGAAAATGTTCAAACTCAGCATCTCCGAGATCCATAGCATTAGGACAATACAAAAAGTTATCTTGACTGCAGTCCCTGCATGCTGCTTGTCTTACTTCGGAAAAGTCACTACCATCTTGGGCAGAAGAGGTAGCAAAACACAATGGACATTTTTTGGATAAGTCTATATCTGGTAACTGGTAATTGGAAGTAAAATCCTCTGCCTGCCTAATTAAATTCTGCACCAAATTAGCACTGAAAATGCGTCTCAGTAATAAATTCTCAGTCCCACAACCACCATGCTCTTTAGGAGGGCATGGTACACTCCCGTCATTCTTAGCTTCCCATTTGGGTAAGTCAAAATACATGTTGTCTAGAAGCCCATTTATCGAAGTAACCACAGGGTTCTTATCATTTGAAGAATTTCTATCCTCTAAATTTGTTACAGCAGACCTGGGAATAGGTTTTGTCTCAATACCTCCTGGTTGAAGACCTTTTCTGAGTTCATAACAACAATTGAGACAGATATCATAAGAACAGGCAGGGTTGGGGCAGCTTCTATGAAAATTGACGATGGATGTCTTGCAGTTATCACTGTTGAATGAGCAAAGCATCATCATGTTCTTAATATATTGCGTTGACAGGATTTACAATTAAAATGGAGAAATAGAATTCAAAAGTTCTAGAAATATTCTGTAACACATTAAGCCTAGTTTAAACAAAACCCTACCCAATAAGGTCTCACAATCAAAAAAGTTAAATCCGAATAGAGAAATAACAGTTGCTTCGAGGACGAATTTGAGGCAAGACACACACATATAGGCAAAAAATGCAACGTTAAGATAAGAGTTTTCAGTAAGCTTTAATACAGTAATGCAAAAAATATGATGAGATGATCAAAACTATCTCCACCCTCAGCAATGAACAAAGTAAAATATGTAACTCACAGAACTTTTTGGAATAACCACTGCTTCCAAGTAATTCTTAGGTCAGGAATTCAAGACTCCCTCATTTAAGGCCTTTCAAAAATTTTAAGTAAAAAATGTTTTAGAGCTGTAAAACTTTGATATGATATACTTCAGCACAACAGCTTCAAAGTGTCATTCCACAATTACAAATGAAAATAAACACTCGAATTTTAGCAAAATAAAGTTTGTTACTTCTGGACACCATTAGGAGCATTATTTCGAATAAATGTATTTAAGAGATCAAAATTATCAGTTAATGGGGACAAAATAAGTTCATATGTACTATATTTTTGTTATTCATTTGAGAGTTCCGTGATAGAGTTTTATTTGCTGGAAGAACGTACCAATATACCCGATCATCTTCTTCAAGGACTGCCATTTCCACATCTTCTTCATTCATTTGAACACCTGAATAACAGAAGAGCAAAGATTCATAAATAATTATGAAATGTAAAAGCAGCAGAAAGACGAAATCCACCTGAGTTTCAGTACCACGTATGTAGGATTCAACATCAAGCTCAGTCCTCTCCTCTTGTTGTATATGCCTAAGGAGAGGCAGAATGTTGAATAGCAAATACAGAGATCTTTGCAGTCTAATGTTCTCATCAGATTCTTTTGGGCAGCCCTAAGAGAAACCAGACTGTGTCAAGATTTGTAAGTGGCTCCAATGATATCAAAAGATTACAAGAACTACACACACACACAAAAGAAAGAAAGAAAGGAAAAACTGGGGCCAAAAACCTTTATGAGGACATCTGCTTGAAGGCAAGCTCTGCAATTGCAATTTCCACAGCAAAACGGGCACAATTTCTCAACTTCTTCTTTCATGCTCTGAGGATACCTATGTTTTCGCAAGGTTTCTAATCTCAGTAAGATTTACATAATCAGTATATCCAAACAAACAGGTCATGTTGGTGCTTATCTGGAAAATGAGTATTTCTATCAGCCAATAAGGAAGTCAAAGTAGAGATCTATATACCACTTTGCAATGCACTCGTAGCAGTAGCGCTTTCTTTTGCAATTTGAGCAGATGACAACACCAACTTTATCACTCTTCAAGCATTGGTGGCACATCAACCTGCTTTGCTCCTTTCGTACAGTGGCATCCTGCACAAATGTTACCAAAAAAATAATGTTTTAACCTAAATCCGAAACAATGATAATAAATTAACCCAGAACCTAAATGAGAATACTCAGTAGACCTGTACGGGAAAGCTACATTTAGGAATTCTAATTAAAATTGACTTTCTCTATCCAAATCTAGAAACTATACTGTTTGCGCACTCTACTGTTTTATCAGTCATTTGATATCTGGGTTGTATGGCTAAAGTTAGCCATAACATCTCTGTTATTAACTTTTAACATGAATTTATGCGCCATGAGAACAGGCTCCAATGAGTCCTCAGCCTGACCAGAAGGCCAGACTTCATAAGTTTCCACATTGCGTAGGCCTAGGAAAAAAAGTTAATATTTGTAATGCATTAGCACAATAACCCAAATTTGGGTCACTGATTGTTAGATTCAGGAAAGGAACTCTAGACTCCACAGACGATTTAAGTTGACTTATTCAGACCGGACCGACAACGATTTATTCCATTTTCCTCATTAAACCTCGACTGTTCCTACTTCAAATTATGTCCCATGCAACTGACCATTTATAGTTCACAAAAGAAATATCTCACTACAGAATAAGAATAGTCAGCTTCTTATCCAAAAAGCCATGAAGTAGATTGTCTTTTAAAGATAGTGAGCCATACACACGTCAGGTCTTAAATATTATTTTCTTAAGTTGGTCTAAGGAATATGAAAATAGTTGGCAACCGCCACCCAATCTAGAACAGCTGAATGTTTGTTACTGCATGCGCATTGGCCATTGTACCTCATTTCTGTTACAGAATGTTTAAGTGTCATAATAACTGAACACAAGTATAGCATGTGGAGAAAAAATATTTACCAACATTGCTGAGACCATTGACTTGTTGTTTTTCACATCACAATTTGGTATTTTCTCTCCCATGCATGCAGAATCATAGCTTTCGTTGATGTCCGTCCTTGATATTGTTCTAGGTCTTTTTCTACCCTTGTTAAATTTAGCTGACACATTTCCAGAATCCTTTGCTGAGACAAGAACTTCCTCTTTGGAGAACATGGAGAAGTCACCAGAACTACTTGATTGTTGCTTTTTCTTAAACTTCTTCAATCTGCCATCCTTCCACTTTATGCTGCCACCACTAACATCAACACCTTCCTCGTCGGCTGCATGTGTTTTCATGTTCTTTGAACCCTTCGGCCGGCCCCGGCCCCTCCTAACCTCCTTGGCAAGTCCAACCCAATTCCCAATTCCCAGAGCAATAACAGATGGGATTGTGCTATGTGTCTCAACTGCAATGGTTTTCTTCTCGTTGTTGTTAGAACCTTTTGGCCTATCATCACTATCTTTCAGCTTTTTACTTCCGTCTAGCTCACCAACAACTGCAAAAGCATCATCTATAACTTGCATAGTATCCCCAGATAAGGTGTGTTTCTCTCTACCATGATCCTTGCCTTCAGCAATTTCCTCTCCACCTTTATCGTTACTCTTTCCTCCATCGGTAATAGATGCAAAGCCAACACCTGCATTCTGGTCAATTTTAGCTGCCTGCATCATTTTACTTCCACTTTTTGAACCCTTGGGCCTTCCTCGACCACCCCTCTGATTCACAGCCCCATTTCCACCACTATTCTTTGCAGCAATAGCATCTACCATCCCATGATTATTTTCAGTCCCAATTGCAATTTCCTTTTTGTACTTCAAACCCTTTGGCCTTCCAACCCGGTAAACCATTCGTACAGGAGCGGCACTTTTTACAATTTCACCACAAGGTACATGACCTTTTATGGCATAACTCTTTTCTATATCATTTCCTCTTTTCTTTTTGTTCTTCGAACCCTTTGGCCTTCCAATCCGGCGAACCATTGACACAGGAGCATCACTGATGCAAGTATCGCCACGAGAAACATCACCTTCTATACCATCATTCTTTTCAGTCTCACTTGCTGTTTTCTTGTTATTCTTGGAACCCTTTGGCCTCCCTATCCGGTGAACCATGTGCACAGGACCAGCACTTTTGCCATCATTACCAGAAGAAGCATCACCTTCTACACCATTACTCTTTTCGGTCTTATTTACCGTTTTCTTCTTATTCTTGGATCCCTTGGGCCTTCCCTTCCGGCGAACCATTTCCACAGAACCAACCCTTTTCCCAACAATCCCACAACAAACATCACCTTCTATGTCATCAATCTCGTTCACTATTTTGTTCTCATTCTTCAAATCTTTTGGCCCACCGACCCAGTGAACTATATGCAATGGAACAGCAATTATGCCAGCGGTACCAGTAACATTACCTTCTATATCATCATCCCTTTTAGTCTCATTCACTGTTTTCTCGTTATTCTTGGAGCCCTTTGGCCTACCGATCCTGCGAACCATCTGCATAGTGGCTGCATTCATGCCAGCATTAGCACAAGAAACATTACCTTCTATACCAATACCATTTTCAGTCTCATTGACTGTTTTCTTCTTATTCTTGAAACCCCTTGGCCTTCCGATCCGGCAAACCATATGCACAGCAGCACCATTTATGCAAGCATTACCAGAAGAAACATTGGCTTCTATACCATCACTTTTTCCAGTTTCATTGACTGTTTTCTTCTTATTCTTGGAACCCTTCGGCCTACCAATCCGGCGAATCATCTGCACAGGAGAACTATTGCCAGCAGTACCATGAGAAATATCACCTTCTATAAAACGACTTTTTTGAGTCTCATTTACTCTGCCATTTACAGCCGCATCTCCGAATTCATTACCACCTTCATAAGTGTGTACCGCCAGTCCCTGATTACCATTGGTCATAAAAATTTCTTTGTCACTCTTTGACAACTCTGGCTGCCCACAACCATCATTCCTCTTGATAATTACATCCCCTCCATTTCCTAAACCACTAAAATCCTCAGAAATTCTCCCACCCACACTTCTAACAACATCATCATTCAAATCCACACCATGATAACCTAGAAAATTATTACCATTGCCCACAGACTGCAGAACCCCAGCTGTACCAACTCCTTCACTAGTTCCAACTACCTTCCCTCCGTCCTCATTTTTCCTCTCAACAACATCCAACCCAGCTCCACCCTCCACCTGCATTGCCTCAACTTCATACTGGACACCAGTTTTTTTCCTTTTCTTGGAGCCCTTTGGCCTCCCCCTCTTACCACTCTTCTTTCTACTATCCTTTCCTTCAGCGACCTTCTTTTTCTCCTTATTCTTCGAACCTTTTGGTCGCCCTCTCTTCTTCACACCCCCTTCTCCACTTCCACTCTCCCAGACAACCAACCCCATTTGACTTCCATTGCCATCAAAATCCCTCCCTTTTTCCTCCCCACCTAGCTTCCGCTTCCAACCTCCACCATTTTCTTCACTTGCCATTTCCTTCATCCTTTTCTTCTCTCCACTTCTTTGAACGGACAAATAGTGTTTTTCACACAGCGTTTTTCCACTCAAAGCCATCAGATTACATCTCCACATTCCTCCAGCACTAATTTTCTGGCATTTCAACCCCTCATCACCGCCACCTCCCGCCGTTACTTCCATAATTCTCGACTTCAACAAGAAGAAAAGCCCTAACGGAGAAAGAAACAAACCCTTCACTGGAAAACCCAGAATGAGTGATTAATTCAGCACATGACTCTACCCAAATAATCGGCGCAAAATTAAATGCACTCCACCAACAAATGACAAGAATGCGGTGGCTGCCATTTGGAGCATAATAGTATTGCGTAGACTCTAGCCGTAGATGATTATGTATATACCTTTCCGTTTGTGTCAGCACACAGGAAACCGAGTTTGCCTAGTTTCTTGAGCATCGTGTGCCAGCCGACTTTTCTCCTACAGTTGACCAGAAGCTGACTTGCGAAGAAAATGCGAGTCTCGATAGAATTGGAGGAGACCGGAGAGGACTGGGGATGAAACCGACTGGGATTCAGTTTTCGTTTGTACGAGGTCGGGTTCATGGAAACACTCGACACGATCTCATGAACCCGGTCCACAACATTGTCAAATATATCTTCCCAAATTATTTATATAATATCTCTCTCTCTCTCTCTCTCTTTTGTCGCCGTGTAGAGGAAATAATTGGAATTAAACAATCATTAATAAATAATATTCCTCATTAAGTTTGAATGAAAAAATTTAATTTGAATTTTTATATTATTTAAAAAGTAAATTAGAGTCACCTCCCCTGAAATTTAGTACAACTACAATTCCCCTCTCATTATTTGAAAAATTATAAATACCTCTTATTTTAACGTTCATTTAATAATTTAAACTCATTCCGTGAACCTTCATTAAGTTTCAATCTAATTTTTTTATATTGAATTGACCAATATATCTAATTAAATTACGAACATAATTTTACATCTTTTTCAAATAAAATAAAATAAAATATTTTTATTGGCATTATCAACTTTAGTGAGTTTTAGGAGGTGGAAAGACTAAAAAAGATGGCATGATCGACACAACATACATAGGTAACAAGATGAAATGATTTACATATCATCAGATTATATAGAGCGAAAAGTTGAATGAGGCTGTATTCATTACAACAAAAGAATCATCAGCCATCAAAGCAAATGCTTCGACTGTTCTGGTAATGAGTCACCTTAGTATTTTCCGACACAGTGTAACAAAGAAGACATAGTTATCATTCGAAGTAAGGATTGTTATTTGCCTAGTTATTATAGTAATGGGTCACCTTAGTATTTTTCGACGCAGTTTTGTGGTGTTCTAATCTACGTGCACCTTCACTATAATATGTTACAACACAGAGAAAATCTTAAAATTAATAAAACTAGATAAAATATTTTAAGAATGACTGTCATCATTCTGTGAATATGGTGAACAAAAGGTGATTCTACTGCTTTGAGCTTCGACAGAAACAACAATGGAGAAAAGGGGATTCTACTGTTTTTCTTCTCAATTTCTATCTACTTCTTGAAACAATATTAAATAATGGTAAAAATATAATTTTTTTAAATTCTAATACAATTTAGATAAAATAGCATGTAATGTTCATCAAAGGAAAAAAAAAGTAGACAATTTGGTGGGACCCACCTACTAATAATACTTTATGCTAGCTCATATTGTTGTAGAGGGTCGAGTAGAGGCTAATCATGGATCAAGTACCACAATAATAGGCGGACATTTTTGGTAATAAACACCTAATTAATGCCAATTAGCATGGATATCCAACTTATTGGAGTGTAGTAAACATGGCCTTCTTGTGTGGCAATTTTGTATGCTACAACTACAAATCATGGGACATTGAACGTTTGTTTGAGAGATGTTGGAAAACAAATGCCACAGAAGGAATACCTGTCGTGCTTTGTTTTTATGCAACCAAAAGCCAACCAACAGTGGTTCCATGGTCTAGTGGTCAGGACATTGGACTCTGAATCCAGTAACCCGAGTTCAAATCTCGGTGGAACCTATAATTTTCTTTTTTAACATTTTTGTCCTAATGGAACCTACAATAAAATTTCACACTTTTACTTCCACTTTTTTATACACTAATTTTCCATTCCAACCAAATAATAAAGTAAATTACATTGACATTCCTAATGTTATATTCAAATACCCAAATATATCCTATCTTTTAAAAAATTACAATTAATGAGATTGTAGTTGTAATTACAAGTACATATGCTATACAAATTTGTATAAAGTAAAATGTATTTGTCTATTTAAGTCTAATCTGGTATCAATGTAATTTACGCTTTTTGTTAAAGAGAATTTGAGCTTTTAAGACACATAATATTTTATCATAAGAAATTGATAAAATGATTACATCGACATAGTCTGAAATTTGAGTTAATTTACAAATACCTCGTACTCTTTGTAAAATTATAATTTTACACCTCTTAAAGGGATGTCTATATAATTTACCTAAAAAAATTTACTTATTTGTGGTATAATTACAACTACAAACTTAAGAAGTGTATTTGTAATTTCGCCCCCCAAAAAAATGAAGACTATATTCACAAGTACAACCTCAAGTATTGTATTGATAATTTTACAAAAAAAAAAAAAACATAGTATATTTATGCAGTTAAACTCAAACATAAAAGGTACCGATATAATTTATCTTTTTAAATATTTTATTTGAAATATTCCAAACAAGATGGGGCAATGCTCCCATATCATCCGGGCAGTGTTTAGTTGCATGCATATATTTCTGCAGCCCAACCACCAACAACTCGTTGTCACAAACATGAAGAATCTAAAATATTCAACGACAATAAGATCTTACAACAAGAATAAGCCCCACTAGAAAGTATAAAGAATCTTAGATGAAGTTGCAATCGATTCTAATAACTCAAAAACTAACTTAACACGAGACATCAAGATTCAAGAATTTGAATTCCATTACATGAGATTGTTCAAAAAAGATGAATAGCTTTATTATTGTTGGGGGTGGGGGTGGGGGGGGTTAAATTGTTAACAACAAACCTCTCAATCCCCCAAGATCATTCCCCGGTACAAATAAATGAGACGAGATATATGCTTAAAATAGTTTAAAACTTTCGACCACCCCCTCAGATTGTAATATGAAATTCAGTAATTGATTGGATCATCTTCATTCTGATTTATACAGACCATTTTTTTTAATGTAATCAATAACTTCATCTGCTGTCAAATACTTCACTGACAATCCTCTTGAAATGCAATCCCTGTGATCAAGAATCAACAAACTGTAAGCTCATATTCCTCGATCAGTGGCATGTATTCACATTGTTGGACTGTGTCGATGAGTTTTAAAGATGAATGTCATGCAACAATACAGCTTTATAGAACTCAGTGTCTTACCTCAATCCAGTTGAACTGATCCCATTTGGCACCACTTCATCTACAACTATGATATCATTCTGCAGGAGAAGATTCAATATGCAGGAGAAGATGTGAATACATGTTTAAATTTTCAATGGAAAAGCAAGCTGGGGCTATGTGATAATCACATGGTAAAAAGAAACTGTGCGGTACGGACTCATATTAAATCCAAGAAAGTATGGGTATTTCCCCATTTGGTCCTCGGTAGCTTAACATAAATATGCAACCAAAAAACAAGAAAAAAGTCGATCAATTCATATGGACGGAACAGGTTTCAAATGGATTACCTTGTATTCATTCAAAATATCATCCTTAGAAATGATACTTTCAACATCTTGGCCACCTCTCCGGATACAAATCAACCCAAAGTCTCGACAAATAGTCTTGACCTAAAAACATGAAAATCCATGCATGATAACTCTCAGTAGAGTTGAAATTTCAATCCAGATCATAATTACATAAAAGACCATGCATTTGCACAATTGATTCTCAAGTTCCAAGTATGCTTCAACTTATTGAAGCTTAAACAGGTTGTAATTAAATGCTATCTTAGGGGCAATAAAAACCAGCCCTTCCCTACCCTTAATACAACTTACATGAGATATGACAGCTTCCTTTTGGTCAAATATTATTGCCAATACCATTATCTTCATTTTGGTCGACAAGGGGTTGCATAAATTCAAAATCAGCAAAACTACATGCCTTATTTCAATTTACTCTTCTGCTTCTATTTTAATTTCTAATTTCTCCAGGAATTTCTTCTTGTTACAAACTATTCAAGCAACTTCCTTAAATTCATATTCCATACTCTTCCCCACGCTCAATTAGAGAGGAAAAAAGTTCTGGATTATAAATGTATTACAAGTGATCGTAATTACCTTAAGTTGCTGAGTGATTCAAACATTTCAGTGAAAATGATAAGACATTGTTCCATTTATTCTGTCCTCCTAATGCCTTTCAAAAGTCAAAAGAAGAAAAGAGTTGGACAAGATGGAGTATCTAGATTCTTTAGCTATCAGTAGGAAACGTA
>NC_026148.1:8996510-9057289 GCF_000512975.1 Sesamum indicum | reverse complement strand
GAGACGGATAGACGCAGACAGAGGAGAGAGAGAAAGTGTGTGTTTCAGTGAGTGAAGTCAGTGAGCAGCGTAAACGACAACCAGTAGAAAGTAGAAACATTATACGGTGGTGCATGGAAAAGGAAAACAGGCGGCGCACGGCGCTAAGTTGCGCGGTTCGTGAATTGCGCCCCTTAATTGCTTCCATAAGAAGCTAGAAAGTGTCCTGTTTGGCACGATTGTTTGAGTTCGTAATTTCTTTCATTTTCACTATTTTATTTTTGAAAAAATAATAAAAATAAAAGAATACGTATATTTCTTTATATATTTTTAAAAATTAAATTTAATAACATTTTTATTTCAATTATTTTATTTTTTATTTATACATATAAAATTTTCGATCGTTACACCTATAAACTAATAATATATCTTTTCATGGTATTTTGATATGACATCATTAACAAATATAATTATAAAACTATTAATTCTATTTAAATTAAAAATATAATTGCTTTGAAATACTAACGAATAAATTATCAACTAATCCAAACATAATTTTATTTTCACACTATTTTTTTATGAAATTAAAAAATTAAATAGATGAGGGATAAATAATGATAAAATATTAATATTTTATTATTTTAATTTATGTATTCTTCTAAAATATTGTGCATTAAAAAAATATTAATTTTAGTAATTGGTTATACACTGCAATATGTATTCATTATTGCACACAAATTTTCTTAGTGGAAGAAAATCAATAATCACACCTAGTTGGTGTTAGTGATCTAAGCCAAACAGTCCTTTGCGACGTGCTTGCTACAGTGCGCCCTGCGCTCTGTAGTTTCGCCACGTGGAGTGAAAAAGAGGGGAAGTCCACAAAATGCAGCCTTATCTGAGTTGGAACACTTAAATAAGGGAGGTGGCATAGAGCGCAACCCCGCTCCGGTTATCATCATCTGCATGGAGGCGCACGATAGAAGATATCATTGGTGACTGTATCGGCCCATGACAACCGTTCGATCAGACCGTGCACAGACAACAATTGGATTCTCTCTCTTTCAGATTCCGCTAAAATCGCAATTCGACGTTCCATTTCCCTTTTTATTAGAAATAAAAATAAGTATATTGTCATAGAAAATTATTATTTTATCAATAAAATTATAATTAAATTACATCAACGCACCAAAAGTAGGTTTGACAACACAAAGCACATAATATCACTTATAAAATTATAAATAGAATTTTTAACTTGTAAATATAAAAATTAATTTTACTCAGACTCTCTCTGAAAATATCTAATTATATTTGTTATAAAAATTAAAATTATACTTACACTCTTATGAAATTCTACATTTATACCTGACCCTAATGAAAGGAAGTCGAGTGTAAATTATGATTTTTTTTAAAAAATTATAAATTTAATTTTAAATTTATTTAAAAAAGAGTATAATTTTATATTTTTAAATGAGGTCCTGATATTTATTAACCATAATCATAATTCCCATCAATACCTCCTTAGCGAAAAATATATATATATATATTAAAATACTTTTCGAAGTATATTATATTGACACTAAATCAATTAATGTACTTATAAATTTTTTAATGAAAGTGAAGTATTTTTTGCATGTAGACCTAATTTTGGGACTACACCATTTATGGGAATTTTGATTTATGAAACAACATATAAATAAAATAACAATTGACTTTGACGTCAAGATTATTTAAAAAGTATTAAAGCTGAGCATTTATGTCGTTGTATGCGTCGACGTGCTCTTTCTTTTTTAAAGTGATTGTACTATTAATTGAATATAAGTCAATTAGGATAAATATATATTTTTTAATTTTTTATTGATATTAAATAAATTTAGTGAATTTTAATTAAAAAATCTATTTAATAAATTAAAAAAATCATAATAACTAAACATAATTTCTCAAATTACAATACAAATGTATGGAAGCTTAGGACATGTGTGTGTGGTTATCCCAATATCTTGTAAGCCATCTCAAAATTTGTACTGTGGGCTTTGAGTTTAATGTGTAAATGGGTTGAGCCGAATGTCCGAAAGTGGGCTCCAATGATCCAAGTGAGTGGATTTCAGTACACCACTAAAGATGCTCATGGAGAGAAAAGGACATGGAAAGAAGTTGAAAGCGGTTGTCAATCTATTAAATTTCAATTTCAAGAAATCACACTTGTTGATGAAGATGAATTCACTTATGCTACATTGGATGGGAGATTTTTAATTGGAAAATGATGAATTTAGAAAAATAATTTCTTATATAATAAAATAGAATTTATAAATATAATTCAAACTGATAGATGAAAGATTTTTGAAATCCTTTTCTACTATAAAATTATTCAGACAAATTAAAAGAATTTGGTATTAGAGTTTGAAACCCCTACCCTACCTTCAGATTCACAAATCCAAATACAATGTTAAAATGAATATTAGTAGATTATCATAGAGTACTCGTAAAAGACAGTTTCTTAAAGTAATTATGATAAAACTACTGTGTGAGTGGTGTGTTATAATCAGAAATAGAGCGCGAAATACAATAGAGTCGAGCGTATAAAACATAATGCATACATAAGCAATTTGATCGTGCAAGTATATTTCTAAAACTGTAAAATCATATATAATCATAATCATAGTGTTCGGTTTCATATTTGGCCCATTTCTGAGATGGGCCGGAACATGGCAAATATTTATCTTGATTTGTTTTGGAAGTTTTTGTGGTGTTTTGAGATATTTTGAAACAGCGCCTCATTTATTTTTTGTCCAAAAGTTTACACTAATTATAGGCCCTACAACTAAAACAATTATGTACATACTCATACATATATATAAAAGAGACATGATTTGACAATGCACAGTAATTTTTATCTCCCGCTAAACAACATCGAACATACCATACTTATTTTATATTATCTCTAGAAACAAATCCAAATATATACACTATCTCTAACACATACTTATTTATTTTTGTTTTTCTCTCTCTATCTCCACAGAACAAACCAAAATAAGTCAAAAATGAGCCAAACATAATGAATATTTTTTTGTTTTTAAATTTTAATGTCATGACAATGGTGATATATTGTACATGCACAACCAATAATGTGACAACAACTTATGACCAATTAAAAAGGAATGGAAAAAAAGGTGTAGGAGAAATGAAGCATTGAAGATTTCTCACCTCCCTCCTAAAAATGATGGCCTCCAAAATTTAGCCTTTAAATTGAAGCAAAAGGCAGCAGATCCACCTAAAAACTGCACACTCTCCAGAATGATATAATCCAAACAGGGCTTCATCAAATTCGAATTAATCATATAATAAGTATAATACATTTATCATATAATTAATATATAGTATAGTTTAATTGATCAATCACATGATAAGTATACCATATTTACCGTACAATTGATTTTATTCTATCAAACTTAGTTTGACTGAATTTTTTTTCCTAATTTAGATAGAGATCGGTCAAATTTAAATTAATTATATAATAAGTGTAATATAAATATCATGTGATTAATGTATAATTCAATAAAATTAACCAATCACATAATAAATATATCGCACTTACTATACGAATAATAGCTAATTTGAGTGGGAATTTTGAGTCGTCTACTTGATTAAGATCTATTTGCATCTCAAATTTGCTGGTGAAGATCAAACTTCACAGCTCAGCAAACTTTATTAAAAAGGACATTCATGTCACACTGCTCCCTTCAATTCCCATTAATTTTTTCACACCCATGTCACTATTTTCCCTTTGTGTGATAACAACACTTGTCACTCATCCAATGTTTCTCTAAATTTTTAATTTTACTTATTTATTTATTTTTTCGTTGGGTTCGCTACTAGTAAAAAAATTTATTTTTTTAATTTTAAAAAATAAATAAAAATAAATTACATTGATACCCTTGAGACTAGACTTACTACATAAAAATTCTTTATCATTTCTGAAACTACAGCTACACCCCATACAAGGATGATGGTGTAATGTACTTAAGGGAGTCGTTGTGGATAATTTTGTCACTTAATAGGGGTTTAATTATAATTACAGTTACAACCTCACAAAATATATCTATAATTTTGCGGAGAGTAGAAGGTGTCAGTATATCTGCACCTAACCTCGTTGAGGTGTAAACATTATTTGCCCCAAAAAATAATTATGCATATTCCAATTTTTTAATAATTTATTTAAATGAGATTTTGATATATTTTAATTCAATATCTACTTACGGGGGATTAGATAGATTATTTATTTGAAAATTAATTTGTAAATGTGTGACGAGATCTTAGTTAATTTATATTTGAACCATGTTTGTTTGAAGTAAATCAATCGGAGAACAAGTGTATCACACGATTCATCATTTTTCCTAAATTATACACCAATCGCACGACGAATGTATTATAATTTTTATGTAATTAATTTAGTTCTGATCAAATTCGATTTGAATCATAATTTCCCTGATATCTAATTTATGCAATAAATTGAGATTTATGTAGTTATTTATTGGTACAACTTGTTGAAGATTGAATTGGGTTGTAAATAATGACATTTTTGTCATTTTCTCAAACCTACTATCGCCCCCGTGAAAATTCTATATTTGACTTTGTGGTCCTTCATTTGTGGATTATTACACGTTTGGCCACTTAACAAAAGTTAAAATGGAGATTATTGGAGTTCTAAGTTAGAATCAAGCATTAATGTCACTTTTTTAAGGTAGTGTACCCATTTTTTCATGATGACTAAAGGTGATATTTGCCCATACCAACTGCGGTCCATCATCATAGAATTAGACAAACGTGTGGTGGTTTTATTACACCTCAACTACACGAAAATTAATGAATATTAATCAAGAATACTTTAATTTTATGTAATAAAAGGACAAGAAAAATGGACTCCATCTCTTGATTGGCTTACGCTAACTCCTAAATTGAACCTAACCAACTATTTATTTCTTATTAAGATCCATATTTAACTTAGGTACTTGCTAACCCAACTATTTTAGTTATCAAAATATATTTTATTACATATTTTGACATTGACATTTATCTAAAGATCATATTGATTCACTTGCACAACAAATGCAATTCAACCATCCATTTTGATCATTTCAGACTTCCACGATGTTAATTATTTATCAAAGATTTTTGCTGGATTTACTTACATGATGCTGTTTAGATACAAATATATGAATTAAATCGAATCATAGTTTAATGTTAATTGCAACCTAATATACATCCGACTTGAAAAATTTTAACAAATTACATTTGATTGATTTTTGAATAAATTATATGACAAATGCAATATGATTTATATAGAATTTAAGAAAAGTGACCAATTTTATGACAATCCAAACTATTTGGAATTAAAATTCTATTGAATTCCTAATCTGACCGTATTTCAATACGGGTCGAGTTAGACTCGATTGATGAAGAAACTAGTGATCCATCTAGAAGTAGAACTTCCCAAAATACACACTCTCCCCCATGATTAGTGACAAAAATCTAGTCTTTATGCAATGTTTATCAATGTCCGAGAACGTAGATGAACACCCTGGTGAAGAGGGCAACTTCCACGTGTCGCGGCGCCATTGGCCGAGCCCAACTGTACATGGTATCCCAAGAAGACGCTAAACCCCCTCGCCTCGTGAGAATGATTAAATACGAACGGCAAATGCGCGGGCCAGCAGTTACTACTACTCTTCACTCCCATCCCACCATACTTTCTTCTCTCTCCTCCTCTCTCTCTCTAAAAATACACAGACACACACACACACAGTTCTTTTCTCTATCAACCCCTTTTTAATTTTCTTCAACCTTCGTCACATGTTGTTCACTTATAGCAGTACGTTGTCATTTACTCCCAATTGTTAGCGCTTTCATTCATACAGCGAAGAAATGGGGTTCAAGTAGAGAGAAAGGATGCGAGAAATTCTAGCTCCAGCTCTTTAACTTTGTTTTGTACTAGGTTTTGTGTCTATAGCTAGACGATGATGATCGTGCTGCTCTCTTTTTTCATAACTGTATGATATATCATGTATGTCACATGCTATTCATTGTTTGTTTTGCCTTGTTTTAGGTGATCATTTTTGGCCGGAAAATGGGGAAGAAAGGCGGCGGAGGCGGCTGGTTTTCGTCGGTGAAGAAGGTCTTCAAGCAATCTCCAAACAAGGAATTGCAGCATGAAAAAAAGGTTTGTTCTTTAGTTAGTATTCCTTGGTCACCTTTGAGTTTCTGTTCTAGGACAAAATTAAAGTAGTGAAATGTGAGTAGAATGTAGGAAGGAAAGCATTTTGTCAGGCTGTGATAATACCATGTTTGATTTGCACTTTTTCTTGAATTTCTGGGATAATTTAGAGGCCCAGATGATATAAGATCATTTCTTGATCAATGGCCTGGATTTGCATTCAGCAGTTGAGATTCTTGTTTCTTACAGTCCCATAATCATTGTTAATTAAGTGCCATTTTCTTTAACAATTTCTGACCATTGTTTTGTCCTATGCACTTCCCTTCATGACTGCATCGTCCAGCAGTAACAATGTCTGATCAAGCTGATCTATTTATGTATATATATACATCATCATCATCATCTGTTCATATACTCATAGCAAAAACTGGTGACTGATGGCTTTTCCATCATGAAACCACATTAAATACCTCAGATTTCAGATCATGTATGTATGTATGTATGTGTGTGTATGGTCCCCTATCAATAATGCCAAAACAAACAGCAGTTCTCATGTCATATTGCTTTCTTTACAACATGCCCATCACATCAAACTTCAAACCACATTCATCATCATGTGCTCCTCTTTGTTCAATCCCCATCCTTGCAACTCAGTTGCTGACTTTTTGCACGGCCCAGATAGATTAGGCCCCAGGAATTTTACTCTTGGAATTAACTTTGTGCATTACGCTTTAATCTTTCGTTTGATTTTGCACATTAAAAAAGCTGTTGATCTCGGACGATTCTTGCTTGTCATTGATGAGATCTTCTCAGAAGGAAACTGTCGAAAAATGGCATTATGAAGCACCGGAGGTCGTGTCCCTTGAGCATTTCCCGGCGGAGAGTTCTCCAGATGTGACGAATGGGGAGAGCATTCGTTCGTCTCCAGTGGCAGAGGATCAGAATCATGCTATGGCCGTGGCTGTGGCGACTGCAGCTGCGGCTGAGGCGGCTGTGGCAGCTGCTCAGGCTGCTGCTAAGGTGGTTAGATTAGCTGGATACGGGCGCCAGTCTAAGGAAGAAAGGGCTGCAACTCTGATACAATCTTATTACAGAGGATATCTGGTAAAAGAGTAGTCCTTTTTAACACAAACATTTGATATTTAAGGCCAAGTCCTGATCATATGACTCGACGTTGTAGGCTAGACGGGCTTTACGTGCTTTGAAGGGCTTGGTGAGGCTGCAGGCTCTTGTAAGGGGCCACAACGTGCGAAAACAGGCGCAGATGACAATGCGGTGCATGCAAGCGCTTGTACGCGTGCAGGCTAGGGTTCGTGCACGTAGGCTTCAAATTGCCCACGACAAGGCACGGGGAAAGTTGGAGGATGAGCAGAAAAGATTCAGACATGACGAAGAAGTTCAGAGGATGAGGAGTCGAACGAAGAAGCTTGAGAGTTGTGAGGAGTGGGATAGGAGGAACCAGAGTATGAGTAAAATCAGGGACAGTCCTGCAAGAAGATTACATGATTCGGAGATGAAGAGGGACAGAGCTCTTGCCTATGCTTCAGCCTATCAGGTTTTCTTTTGAAACTTTGATGCAATGTTTCTATTTCTGTGATGAAACCCAGACGAGGTTGTTAGATTTACAGTGTGATTGATGATGAGCAGCAACAGCAAATGATGCATTCTGATATGAATGATGAAAATGTGGAGTTGTATGACGAGGGGACGGACAAGTCAAAGTGGGGATGGAACTGGCTCGAGCGGTGGATGGCGGCTCAGCCCTACCATCCACGGCCCGTGGTGGCGCGTGAGAACACCACCACCGATAACATGTCCGAGAAAACAGTTGAAATGGATTTGATCATGCCATTGGGGTCGGAGAATGTTAACATGGGCCGACTCAGCGGAGACTACATCGAATCAAGCCCATATACATCTCGACAGCCACGACGATCGGGCCTGGATGACGCCCCTAGCTACATGGCCCCAACTCAGTCTGCAAAAGCAAAAGTCCGAATTCAAGGCCCAGTCAAGCAACGGAGCCCACCAGGAGCCCAATGGAACTCATCGACAAAGAGGGGTAGTGTTATTGGGTTGGGCTACGAGTCGTCGAGCTCAGGTGGAGGTACAACAACATATCTGGCCCAAAGAAGCCCAAACCCAAAAGAAAACAATCGTGGGCCTGGGAAATGGATGCGTAGCCCGGAATCAAGCAGTGAGGATCGGGCCGTGGCTTGGAGACATAATTTTGGGTGAATTTTTCTTTTTTCCCATGAAATTGTGTGGTTAAGTGTATTGTGTGTTAATACTTTGTCTATTTAATAGTTTTGTGTGATAAATAATAATGTTGTGAACATATTTAAAGGATGGGTATCTGTTGTGTTGTTATTATGTTTGTTAAATTTGCATCGTCTTTTCTTATTTTGGAAGAATTTTCAGCTGCAAATTAAATTATTGTAAAAATCTCTTATTTGTTTCGAGCTAAGTTAATCTCATTAATTTCTATATATGCAAGATTAGTTAAAATTATCATTTTTACTAGAGAGACACCTTTCTTTTTTTCTTTTTTTTAAAAAAAATTCATGTTCATTTTCCTTTATTTCATCGACTTTTCTAATACTCGACTCATTATAACATGTATATTATGATTCAAAATTATTTGGATTAAAAAATATTGGACGATTCTTGAAATTTATATACACAATTGTAAAGATTATATATATAATTGAAAATACTACCCATATAGATTGTTCACGCAATAATGTGTGTGGAGGGTATATTTTCATCATTATAATAATTTTTTAATTGTAAAATATTTATTTAATTTATAATAAGTCAATCGGATGTAAAGACAAATTTTTATTCAATTTTTTATTTGATATCAATAAATTTAATAAATTTTTAATTAATGAATAGATTTATTTGTTGGACGGAAACAAACAATAGGGATACTATATTAAACTTTTTAAATTATAGAAAGTTTTTAGGGAAGGACAGTATATCTCTTATGGAATATGATTGCAAGGGATACAATTAATTTTTACCATATTTTGGTCCATCTTTTAAAAATAAAATAAATTAAATTTGAAAACTTGCCAAACTAAAACACAAGAAAGTCGTTTTTTGACCCATAAATTACGAGGAATTTTAGGACAAATGGGGTGGTAACGCAATCGCATTCGTAGGCATAGGATCATGTAATCATATGGCAAAATATCAATGTGGCTCAGTCGTTGTGTCTGTGGAGCACCGTGTTCCCGCCCACATATTGGCCATCCAATAAGTGACACGTGTCTGACCTCAGTCTTCAGCCACCTGTCGATCGCCATCACTGCCAGTTTCACGAACTATGTCTGACTATGTAAACCCACCACCGGACCCACTGATTTCTCTTTTTTCGCGCTTTCACCGGATCCTATACATTGTGCCTTCAAGTTTTCGTTTCTTCTTTTTTGGCCTCTGTTGCAAATCATCACTGATTCTTTGCTTCTGCAGTCGGCTCTTTCTCTCTCTCTCTACTCTCTCTCATGGAGACTCTGCAGATCATCCCGTCAAGAACTGTTGGCCCCGGATTGAGAGAAAACAGCGTTTCCAGTTCTTTTAGTAGTGTTAGGCAAGTGGGATTTGCTTCGTTGTTGTTTAGGAACAGAAAGGTTCAATCTTTTTGTATTAGAGCAAGATCATTCACTGAGGATAGAAATGAGGAGGATCTTATCAGTAGAAGTAGTAATAGTGCTCAAAATGAGGAACGAGACGAGCTTCTTTTATTGGGAACCGAGAGAGATAGTTCTGGCTCCGTTGTTGGGTTTCAGTTGATTCCGCACTCTGGTAATAGAGATAATGAATAGTTTCAATCCATTTTCATGTTTTTCTGTTTATTTTTTGCAACCTTTTGCCTTCTTGTGCTTGATGGTTGTTTTGTGCATGTGATTTTGTTCTAGAATAGAACATCTATTATTATTTGTGTGGTACATTCATGATGTGAATTAGGTGCTTCTTGATTGTCGAAGATAAGTGAAACAGAGGTGTTTGGTTATAAGGTTCTTTCATTCAGTTCTCGTTTCTTGTTTGTCTTTCTGATATTGACAATCTCTCTCCGTCTCTCGCCCTCGGCTCTCTTGTGGGGTGAACTTATGGATGTATTTTTAGAGACTAGAATACCTTCTCTTTTGGGAATTACAGACTAGATGTTATCGCTATTTCTTTATTGTGATTTTTGTATTTTAGGACTATCGGCTTTGTAGGTGTATATAAGATTAGTGGAAGTGATGAGCAGGAAAAGAAAACTCCTCTTTGACAGACGGCGGCTCGTTTCCTGAGTGTAATAGTTTGGTTCTTAAGTTTGGGAAAGGAAAAGAAAAATGGGACTTGGGATTATTCAAAATGTTATGAATTGAATATGTGAACAAATTTTTTATGTTGATTTAGCTGTGTGGTGGACTTTTTGTTTCTCTAACAAACATGTGTATTGAGGTCATTTGCATGAGTTTTTTTTCCACGGAATAGTGAGGCAAGTTCTAAGTACAAGTTTATCTAATGTCAGCAATCAGCCATGAGAAAATCCTGGAAACTCGAGAAATTGTAACTAATTCAGTGGATGAGCTGGCTGAAAACGTTGAAACAAGTGATCAAGCTTCAACCAGGACAACCTACAATGTCATTTTTGTAACTGCTGAAGCAGCTCCATATTCAAAGACCGGAGGCTTGGGAGATGTTTGTGGCTCTTTACCTATAGCAATGGCGGCACGGGGGCATCGTGTAATGGTTGTCTGTCCAAGATATTTGAATGGAAGTCCATCAGATAAAGCATATGCCAATGCTGTTGAACTGGAACAACGGAGCCAGATCTATTGTTTTGGTGGTGTGCAGGAGGTCGGATTCTTTCATGAATTCAGGGCTGGAGTTGATTGGGTAAAACCATTGACATCTCAGTGCTGTTACCCGGAAGAAGACGGCCATTCTCCATCCTCCCTACCCCAATACAAAAAGAAAAAGAAAAAATAAACACTCATAGAAAGAAAAAAAAGAAGAAGTATCGGTTGTTATCTTTCCTGAAATTGTTCACCGTGGGATAAGGATTGCCTTCTGAAAATTGAAAGAAAAAATTATCCATCCGTTAGTTATCTTCCTTAATTGTTTTATTTGTTATCATTGTAACATTTGTTCTATTTTTCAGGTCTTTATTGACCACCTTTCATACCAGCGACTGGGAACTCCATATGGCGATACTTTTGGTGCTTTTGGTGATAATCAGGTAAATGATTGGTTCTCTTCGATGGAGAAACTAACTGATTGTTTGACAACAACGGCATATTGTTGATATTTTGTTCTCTTTTTGGCCAAACAGTTCCGGTTCACTTTGCTTTGCCATGCTGCTTGTGAAGCTCCTTTAGTGCTGCCACTAGGAGGATTTAATTATGGAGAAAAGTGCCTCTTTTTGGCAAATGATTGGCATGCTGGCCTAGTTCCTGTGTATGTGACTAATATTTGCTTTCATTTTCTGGATGATTCCTGCTTAAAGTCTCTCACCATAGGCAATTACTAGTTAGTGATATGTTGTTGCAGTGAGAAAGCTCATTGCATACGATCCTTCATGTGCTGGGGTAATTAAACTTCTTGAAAAGAATTTAAATGTATTAACGCATGATCTATAAGCATATCTGGACGTAAGGTTGATTTTATAGTTTTCTTTTCTTTCTTCTCACGGAGCACGGGACTCATGAATTCATTCTCTGTTTTCCACTTCATGATGAAAAAAGGGATTCAGGTTTCAACAACTGTCATGTTGGTTAATATTGCTTTATTAGCAGTCATCTACTTTTTGCCATGTCGATAAAGCTGGATGTGAGTACTGATATTCATCTGTCCATAATTTCAGACTCTTAGCAGCCAAGTATCGTCCATGTGGTGTATACAAGGATGCTCGGAGTATCATTGTAATACATAACATAGCCCATCAAGTAAGATCCTTTTTCTTTCTCTGAATCTACCGGCTGTAATTGTCTTGAGTAAGATACAATTTTAATAGCAATTCTCATATCTCTTACAGAGGGAAGGGGAAGGACTCTCTTAAATTATGACTTTTTATGCACCCTATAGAAACTCTAGTACCTTTTATCAATTGAAGGTATCGGAATACAATAATACACTTGTGTAGTATGGTTCAAAGTTCAAACTAGCGACAATTTCTTCTGTAACTTCTGAAAATGTAGTCAAATTAACTTTGGTTATCCATAGGATGTTGTAATGATGCATAACGAGAATACGTGCTTAATTTCTAATAATGAATAGCAATGATGCATGATTCATTTCGTCAACAGGGAGTAGAGCCCGCAGCTACATATAGGAATCTGGGAGTGCCTGGTGGGTGGTATAAGGCGCTGGAATGGGTGTTTCCCCCCTGGGCAAGGACACATGCTCTAGACCCTGGTGAAGCCGTCAATGTTTTGAAAGCTGCAATTGTCACATCGGACAGGATAGTGACGGTTAGCCAGGTAAATTTCAATACAAGAAGTGTGATGCTGAGTATTCTTATGTTATGAAAGATAAGGAGTTACGGGGTTATAGACAACCAGCACTCAGTTTTCAGATGTTGCAAGAAACCTTTGAGAATTGTCAATACTTGGACCTGGGCTGCACATATAAACCCCAAACAACTCATCATACTCCTGTTCCTCTCGATTTTTGTTATAGGGTTACTCCTGGGAAATAACAACGCCTGAGGGTGGATATGGGTTACATGAGCTCTTGAGCAGTCGTAGTACAGTTTTAACTGGTAAGTTTTCTTGTTTGGTGTCTGGATTTGTATTCATTTATGTTCTAGATACATAATTCTCCACATAAAGAACACATAACTTGGTCAGACTCCCAGATCCGTTTTTCTCAATTCTCTATTTCGCTTCTTTTTCCATTATTAACTGGTCCAATGCATGTTGATTTTGCTCAAAGATAACATGTACTCATGCAGGAATCACAAACGGAATTGATTGCAATGAGTGGAATCCATCTAGAGATGAGCATATTGCTTCTCAGTACTCTGTTCATGACCTCTCAGGAAAGGTGGGTTTCTCCAAAGTAACTTATTACTATCAATTTTGCTTTCAGAAATGCTTTTTAGCTTATTGATAAACACCATATCCCAAAAAATTGACTTACATATACTCATGATTCAGCGTTTCCTGAGGTACTGCCATTGGTTGTTACTGTTACTATTCTCTAAATCTTGCTTCCTGTCATTGCAGCTTGAATGCAAGATTTCACTGCAAAAAGAACTCGGCCTTCCCGTTCGATCTGATTGTCCTCTGGTAAGAACTAAGAACATAATCATGCTATTCTTTGATTAGATAATTGGAGTACTTTTCTGCTGATGAAGGATTCTAAAAGTCAACTTTCCATAGATTGGGTTTATTGGGAGACTCGACTACCAGAAAGGCATTGACATTCTTCTTTCAGCTGTCCCAGATCTAATGCATGAAGATATCCAACTTGTGAGTTGCCTTTTCGCCAATGTTTCGTAGACGTGTGTGATGTTTTAAGAGTTAGTTCTGTGATCTGTTCAAGTTGCAGATATTATTTCTTCGTTTCCTCTTTCTCTTCAAATAGCAAACTTGGTTAATTCATCCAATTGTAATGAGAAACATGTGCAATTCCATTTAAGTTTTAATCCCTCAAAGCAAGTTTCTTCTGTCTTTCAGGTAATGCTTGGGTCAGGAGAGAAACAATATGAAGACTGGATGAGACATTTAGAGGGCATTTACAAAGACAAGTTCCGGGGTTGGGTTGGGTTCAATGTTCCGATTTCTCATAGGATTACGGCAGGGGAATTCTAGTTTTAGATTCCACTTACCTTTACAACGACTATGTAATGATGTGAAGAATTTTGCAGCTGCGACATACTGATAATGCCATCAAGGTTCGAACCATGTGGTCTAAATCAGTTGTATGCAATGAGATATGGCACCATTCCTGTTGTTCACCACACGGGGGGACTTAGAGTGAGATCACAGAACCTAAACCTCGACACTTTCCTTTGATCACATAGGGAAATGTGCTAACGTAGTTCTCTGTACTAATCAGGACACTGTCCAGAATTTCGACCCATATGCGAACGAAGGCATTGGTGAAGGTACAGGGTAAGCTCAACTACTTAGGCATCTTCTTACTGAAATTTCGTGTATAATTCAACATGGATCCCTCATTAAATCTTCAGAAAACCAGGTCTACTGTCTTGTGCTTATGATAATTTCTTGGCTGTTAACAGGTGGACGTTTTCTCCTCTAACAAAAGAAAATTTACTGGCAGTAAGTTCCCATCTCATGAGTTTTGACTGTGCAATCGTTAATGGTTGAATAAACTCATTAGCACGATGCTATTTTCTTAGTCATTTCATCGTTGACTTGAAATCTACATTTCTGCAGGCACTAAGAACAGCTGTTTGGACATACAAAGAGCACAAGTCCTCTTGGGAAGGACTAATGAAGCGTGGAATGGAGAGGGACTTTTCATGGGACAGCGCAGCAACTCAATACGAGCAAGTTATTGAGTGGGCTTTTATCGACCCCCCTTATGCTGGCTAAGCCAAGAGTGAACAAGAAGCATCAGCAGCTGAGAGGGCCGCTTTTGCAATAAAGCTCGTCAGACCAGAGCAAGACATGCACAGAAAAGGCACGCCATATTGTCAATGGTGATCCTTGCATGAAGTTCTTTTGCAGAAGTGCAAGACATGAAAAGTTATGTTCTTTCATTCTTTGGGGTCTTGTAGACTTAAACGTGGAATTCCTTCCAATATTAACTGATTTATTCTTTTCTTAGCCACTCTATGGTCTTCTGTGTGCCGCTTGAGTGGACGCAGTGCACAAAACTTTCTGAGACCAACTCTGTTGCTCGATGACGATTTGATTTCCCTGATTTTGATTTTTGTTTGGATTGAACTTGACCAAGATCGAAGTTAACTAGATTACACATGTATAAGAATTCCCATATTTGATTTTGGCTTTTCAAAATGAGAGGGCTCCATTGCAAATTTGTGAAATCTATCGGACCGTAATTTGACCGAAGTTTCAATCCCACATCGTTTCTACGTTAGGAAGTTGGCGGAGCAGGAAAGAGTAAAGAGAAGAGGAGATGATTGATGCCACTCATCTTTGCGCTTGGGGCAATGACGCAGCTAGTGAGGTTCTAACCGAGGCGCGTCTATTGCTGGTTGAAAACTATTTCCAAACCCCCTCTTGGGCCTGGGCTCGCCCCTGGCCCTCGAGAATTTCTGGAAGGGCTCCCTCTAACCCAGGGTAAAGCCCTACAATTCCCAGTTTCAAGTTATTTCTCCATCGTGCATTCCAGCGGTAGCTGTTTTCATTATAATAGTGGAGTTTGCATTAAGACATTATGATTCAGTCTTGATATATCTGAAACTGTGCCGAGTTTGGCCGTAAGGGGATAAAAGCGCCCATCACCACACCATAGATTCAAATTGTAGGCTTCCACCGGTTGAAAAATAATGCAGCAACATGGAGATTATGGTACATCTAAATATACCCCTGTGCTTAGATAAGTTATGTATGCTCATCAGCTACAGCTACTATACAGTAGAATAGTTTGACCATTGTAACAAAACTGGAACCGGAACATTAATAAAAATCATGTAATTGTAATATAAAGTTTTGCAAGTTGAGGAACGATCAACGACGGGTGCACGGAGAGAGTAGGTGGTATTAACCACATGGAGTAAGCTTCTTATTGCCTGCGCCACGAGGGTTGTCATCCTTCCAGTCGTCCCAGGCCCTTGCCTTCTCTTGGGCAGCGTCATCATCCTCATCACCTGGCCTCGACTGCCTGTTATCCTTGTACCATGATGAGTTAGCTTCCTCGATAACCTTGGCGGTCCTTTCTTGCCATTTATTCATAATCT
Source organism: Sesamum indicum (assembly GCF_000512975.1). NCBI lineage: Eukaryota > Viridiplantae > Streptophyta > Magnoliopsida > Lamiales > Pedaliaceae > Sesamum > Sesamum indicum. The sequence continues at coordinate 9,041,213 of NC_026148.1, read as the reverse complement.
CCATCTCCTTTAGGCCAGCTTCCTCTATGCTCATTGTTGGTAATCTGTCAAAGCAGGATTTCAGTGGGATTTACACAGCTGCATCTCCTTCATACAACTACCAGCAGTTCCATCTTTTTGATATTGTGTTCAGTTTTATAATTTAACTAACATACCGGTAGTGAGGCTGGAAAACTTGAGCGGCAATTTTCTCCCTCTCGCTTGTTGGGTTTTTCCCCACAAGGCTTGCTGGTCCAAATATCATTGGCTGGTGTTTGTGTTCATGAAACTGCGAAACTTTTGCTCTACCCTCCAAAACATCTTGAGCAAAAGTAGCACACGTGATCGGAGCTGCTGGTTTTGTATATCGCACTCTTGCTGAAGCATCACGATGCCAGGCTTCTGCTTTCTTAGCGCGCTCATCAAGAATAGACTGGGAAAGTTCATTCTCTCCTTCCTGAAAAAGAAGGATGCTATTAGAAGTTGCACCTTTTATTGCAAGGTTACGCTGATATCAGCAGTTCTATCTGCTTCTTGATGTTTTATTCTGAATGTATACTCAATTATTGACAACGAAAACCAGAGAGGCATATATACAAAAGCCATACTTGAAAGTTGTACTGGAAAATGTCTCTCTGGAATCAAAATTGCAAGAAACACAAATGATGCTAGGATTTTTAATATATACTGGATGGAACATGTATAACACAAAATGATAAACTACAACACAAGAATTTTGATACCTGTGACTGCCTTTCCTTAACAACTAGCAGCATCTCTTCCTCTTTCTTCAGCATTTCCAGCAGATCCAATGCCTGGAATATACAAGTGGCAAAATTGTTATTTATACTGGCGGATGATGAAGTTTGAGAAGGGGGGAAAAAGAACGAAAAAAGATTGTGGCTGACAGAGATGACACCATGATCTCAAACCAACCTTACAAAGTGCCAATGAGATGGTGGTCAGCCATGCCTGAAAAGAACAACAGTCATTATTTAAGAAATTCATAGACAGACATGGAGGAGTAGATGGATTAGCATCCCATACATTATAGTGTCACAGTTTTGAATCAGTCATAGAAAGTTGAAAGCAAGCAGGAGTATGTCATTTACATAAAATAAATAAGGTATATTTATCGATAAAAGGACTCATATGGAAACTAACCTCCCTTTCCTCTTCTCCGTCATCATCCTCCGTATCCTCTTCCCCTGCCTCAACAGGCGTAGATAATGCAGATGCTCTAGTAGAACGCCCACGCCGTTCCTTTCGTTCCTTTATTTCAAGCAATTTTGACTCAGCAGCTTTCTGCCGCTTGAAGCGAGCAATCTGAAGTAACTCAGAACAATTAGAGGCATACCATAGTAGTTACAGCTCCAACAAAGTTTACGGCTTTGGCAGCAATGAGGAGTAGGACTTTGAAGTAACCCTCGAGCTTAGAATATGAAGTCAGAAACAGAATTAACCTAAATTGGTATTCATTCTACCTTCTTAGCTCTGCGATCAGCGAAGGTACCACCCGCAGCTCGTGCAGATGATTCTAGTTCCTCTTCGGGTACAAGCTCCATGGCCTCACAGAATGAGATAAATTCCTGGTGGTATGGCCACGTGAGATCAATACATACAATATCAGTACCTTGTCGAGACATCTTTGCACCGGAGCCAGAAACAGAAAGATAACAAGGATAACACCCTTAAACATATTCCCACAAGATATTAGTACCTTTAACTTGGCCTGTGAAGCTTTAAGAATTCTAATCCTGTCCTCTTCAGTGATTTTCTCTGTTAGCTCACCAAGACAATATGGCACCTGTATTAATCATCATGACCAAAATTTTTAGCGCAACAGAGTGTGCTTTGATTATTTTTTAACGGTAAAAGATAAACAAAATTTTTCTTCAACTAGAAATTCAACCCCATGAAACATTCATCCAAAATAGGCCAAACAAATACATAATTGACTAAAAAAATAAGGCAAAGAGACATAAACAAGATAGAAAGAACAAACATTCGAGTTATCACGTTCGAACAAATTATGAGTTTTAGTTGTCATACTTGGACAAATCATGATTTTCTGAAAGTTAGCTTTTTTAAGTTATGAACACAAGAACAATACGGGCTGTTATACAGTTAGCTCTTCAACGATTACTGGTGCAAGACCAAACATGAAATCTCAATTTTGAAGTTGTAAATTTACTAGCTATATACATTATACTACGAAGCCTAAGCTTTCTTCCTCTCATGCGATTAAGACCAAATGATAGTAATCAGATTTTGCTCGCTATATACCAATATATCAAATAATTTAAGTAAAGTACTCTACGCTTTCTTTCCCAATTTAGATACAACTAGAAGCTTATAAAAAACCTGCCGAATCATTAAAATATGCAGATAGCAAGTCTCACACTAATCATATTCCTTCAAAAACAGAATCAGAAATAAGACTCACGAGAAGATATTTGAGATTAGTAGTGCTGATATCCTCCTTCGTCTCATTAGCCGAAAACAACCCTAGTTTTCCAATCATTTCCTCGCATTTCTTCAACAGTTCGCAACCTTTCTTCACAGTATCCTATAAAATCAACAAAAACAATCAGTAGAATAAAAAAGTAAACAAAAACGAAACATGTGACTTCCAACAAACGAAAAATAAATAAAAACTAAGGGCCAAAATACCTGATCGACGGATGAGTCGGAGGCGGCTTGGTGAATTTTTCGAGCCTGCTCGAAAAGAACTGGCAGAGACATTTCCTCCATAGTTAATTCCACCATAGATTTTGATTGAAATATTGAAATCCAAGAGATTTGATTAGGGTGAGATTGATATCTGAAAGACGTTTAGGGAAATCAGAGAAGGTGCTAGTAAAAGTAAATCGTGCGCCACCGGCGTATGTTAGAGAGATCCGTCGAGCCTTTCCGTGTGGTGACTTGGAGCGTAGTTAAGGTGTGAGCGGGTTGTCGGCTCGGAGGTTATTTTGGACCTTTTATTTGATTTGGAAAGCCAATGAAGAAAGCTCAGTTCCAATGGGCTCATCAATCAGTTTGTTGGCACATTTCAATCAATAGGCTCTATTAAGCCCAACAACTATTGGGCTTAATTCATCTGTTGCTGGCCCAATAAGACCTAATGTTTCAGTATGGATAGCCCACAACTCATATTGGGCCCAATTCCCACTATTTATACATAATTTTCGCTAGATTAAAATCATAAGTACTCATAAAAGATGTTGAATGCAGGAAATGTGCTTTCGCCTACAAATAAGTCAATTCATTAGTCAAAATTCATCGAATTTGCTGATATTAATAAAAAAAATAAAAAATAACTCCATATTTACCCTCGACTGACTTACTATTGATTTATAGCAGGTAAAATAAATGAGAAGGTATATATCTTCACCGTGATAACGGTAATTTATTCTGAAAAAATTATTCGACCTGCATTAAGTTAGTTTTAAGTCAATAAAGGATAAATATCAATTTTTATTAAGTTTTTTTTTTTTTTGTTAACATCAACAACTTTAGTGCATTTTGACTTATAGGGGACTTATTTGTTAGGGGTGGTAGATGTAATTTTTCAAGCCATAGAGTGTCTATGTGTAATTACACCAAACTTTAGAGGGTGGAATATAATTTTCTCTTTTCGCCAGATTAAAATCATATGTACTCAAAAAGATATTGATGCATTAATTCTAAATTTTTATAATTATTAACCTAAAACAATAATATAATTTAAATCAAGAACACGAATTGAACTAGCATTTAGTAATTTCATTTTTCGGTACAAAAAACATCTAATGTACAATACTATTACAGATATGAAACATGTAACTACGGTGCACTAATTTATCATCGTGCAAATGTATTGTATACCACCACTGATAAACATCAAAGTAAAAAAAACATCCACTTGTCAAGAGTTCCAACGAATACACTCCGACAATCAAATCAGTAATGAATCTAAAAGTCGAAGTTTATATATATCAGTATAAAAATGACATACGGATAGTACTGTTAATAAGTTTTGATCAAATAATATAGTATCCATTAAATTTTATTGGATCACACTATATGTTGAACCTCTAAAAGTCATGAGCTAAATGAGTCGAATAAATGTATCTAAATATCTTTAATATAAAATATGTGAATCATCGATCCTGTTAGGATATTCTTAATTACAAAGAGGTAATTGGGATGGGAAATTAGTGGATTTTATTAATATCACTAGCTATACTTACAAAGTCCAAAACATTACCAAAAAAAACAAGTAGCAATTATTCTTCATACATGTGTTTGCTTTGAATGCAATCCAATTGTGGGATTCCAGCCTTGTCAGAGATTCCAAGGGCAGATCTTCACATTTAAATATAAATAAGAGACCACAAATAATACTGTACTTTGTTTTTGTTTCCAATAAACTATACTTGAAAAATTGGCCAATAAGTTTGAAGATTTGCTCAGCTTTAATCCAGCAAACCCCCTTCTTTACAGGTTTCAGCAAAGGGGGCAGGGCAACTTCAAGAATTTGTGTATCAATGCTTTCACCAATCATCATCACTAATGTAAATCCACATATCTCTTTGGGCCCATTGCAACATGATGGTTTCTTGGCGGGCATCCTTAGAAATTTTTGTTCAAATTAGATTTCGTCAAATTAAATTAATATAAAATAAATGGATGACTTACAGCTCCAAGTCAAGAACTTAGGGATTAGCTGAGGCAACATCTTAGGAAGGGTTGGTGGGAATTTTCAGGTTTGGTTGTGCAAATCTTGTTGCTTTGGGCCATGGGAAAGATTTTATTTTTCTTTTAAAAACAAGGTCTCGTGATCCATAATTCTAGGGGGTGTCTATATTTGTAGCCTAAAATTGATATTGTGGTCCATCTCAATATTTTATTTATTTTTCTTTTTTCTAGGAAAGATAAGGCAAAATCGAATTATAAATATTGTGTACGATGAAACTCTTAGCACAATATCACATGATTTTATGGTGGTTGGGGAGAATAATATAGTATGAATATTTCGTTATGTCCAACATTATTCCAATTTAAGATTTCCTAGTGAAATAAGTTCCAAGCCTTGGCTAAAAATTGTCCTACTACCTACCTATTGTTTTTACAAAGGTAAATTTGAGAAAAATGTCTATTTTTTTATATTTATTTATATTCACGAAATTGAATTTCGAGTGAAAATATTGTCATAAATTATTTTTATATAGTCGTAATGAAAATATTGTTGAAGTAGAAACATAAATGTCAAATCTTGTGGGCATATAGTTATCTTTTGCATATGGCTTAATCCACGCAGTAGTGGGGCTACAGACAGAAAGAGAGATTGACAGCCAAGCCAAGCTGGAAAGATTAGTACAAAAATACATATATATTATATATTAGTGTTTGATAATTTGACAGAGATACAACACTGTTTTTCTGGTTTGTACGTTAATTTTCTTGAGCATCAATGTGAACGGAATTACCACGAATCTGGACCCAGTTGCTCCTCAATCCTCTTATTCAGAGCCAGAAAACTGAAGAACAAAAGATGATAAAAGAATCAAGGGTGTTTGCCTAAAGTGGGGTTTGATGGGGTCAGCACTGAAAACTAGGGAAAAGAGTGAACAGTGTGTGTTTTCTTTGTGCCTTTGGTTTTTTTCTTGAGCTCAGTTACAGTACAAAAATTAACTGATTTAGCAGAGTTCGCACGTGTAAAAGTCCATGCTTTTGGCGTTCTCTGAACGTTTTATATGGGATAATTTCAGTAAGAAACAGGTGTTAGCAGCTTTTTGCAGTTGGGCATTTTTGCTGCTCTGGGTTCTATGTTGGAAAAGCAAAAGTGTTGGTTAAAGCTGAATGAATTCCCAAATGGGGTTTTTGTTTTAGCTGAAATTCTTCTCCAAATGGGTGGTCTCTTGTGTTGATTGAAGTGTTGTTGGCCCCAATTCTTGTAAGTAATCTGTTTATAAAGTTTTTGGATCCCGAGTTCTGTGTTTCAGTTCAAGAAACTTGTCAGTTTCTGCATTTTTCTCTTTCTTTTTGTAATTTTGTGAAATTTTGATCTTTCTAATGATCTCGCACAGTTATTCCTGTGGTTGGAGTAGCTTGATATTTCCTTCTCTTTTGTTAATCTTACACCAGCAAGGGGTTTTAATGTTTTACTTGAATTCAGAGTTCTTGATACTTGGTTCCGTTAACCTAGTATGAATTTGGTGCTAGCCCTTGTCTATGTTTGAAGAATTCTTGATATTTCACATTTAAAAGGTGTATTTTTTAATTTCATCACTTCTGTGGCATTCTTCAGAGGTGGCTGATCTTATAATTGAGGGATGGATGAAAAGGGTGTCTCAGGTTCCTTCATTTTTATATCTGAGGAGAACATTGATAGCTTGTATCCGATGCTTTTTGGCGTTTCTTGTGCATTTTTTGCTCTTCGGCTCTTGCCGGAGCCTGAAATGTGTGACGGCAAATGGTCCGAAATAAGAAATAGGATGCTTAAGGGAAGTGCCCATCTGTTGGGATTGCTCCTTTGGAGGGTTCAAAGGGAGGAGGCTAAAAGTGGGCAGCTTCTTCAAAAGCTGGAGAATGCCCAGAAACAGATACAAGAATTGAAGAAAAGAAGAAGCGAAGAGGCAAAAGCAAATGAGAAAGTTGTTAGCATAGTTGCTGCCCGAGAGCAGAGCTGGTTTGACGAGAGAAGGAAACTCAGGCAGCAAATTGCTGCTCTTATGAATGAGTTGAGAGTTGTTGAGATGAAAAAGGAGAAATCTATTTCTGAATTGAATGAGAAATTGAAGGAGAATGAAGCTATTTTGCAGTTAAAGGATAAGTCCTTCGAGGAAGGAGAGCAGAAGAGAAGGGAGATAGAAGAAAAAGTTAAGGCGGCAGAAAATCTTGTGGATGAGTTGAGAGAAAACGTAAAACGTGAAGCTCAACGCCATTCTAGTGAACTATCGAGACATAAGACGGCAATTATTGAGCTTGTATCAAATCAGAGGCAGCTTGAAGCAGAGTTGGGTCGGGCCGTTAGGCAAGTTGAAGCAGCAAAGCAAGAACTTGATTCGGTACTGGAGCAGAAAGAGCAGTCTATCGTGATGACCCAAAGATTATCTATTGAGCTTCTGAAAATGCGCAAGGATTTGGAACAGAAAGATCAGATTTTGTCAGCCATGCTGAGGAAGTCCAAATTAGATACAGCAGAGAAACAAATGCTGTTAAAGGAAGTGAAATCGTCAAAGGCCAAGAATAAGCAAGCCGAGTTAGAAACAGCAAGATGGAAGGCGGTTTCTGAGCCTAAACATGAAAGACAGTCATTGAGAAATATGTTTGCTAAGCATGTAGACGTGAAGTCAGATGTTAGGAAAGGGGTAGAAGTTTTTTCCCTTGTATCTGATCCATATTTGACCGAGGGAACTGACAAAACACGTAAGATCACCTTCTTTATATGAAACTTGCATTTGCATAAATATACACATGCTTGTCGAAATTGTTATGCCTCATTGTTTCTACGATCTTGTTAAGTTTCTGTTGTTTAATTCTTTTTACTCTTACATGTTCTATTTTCAGAGTCAGTAGCTGATGTTGACCACTTGGAGAATTGGGAGGACTCAGAGTCACACAAGATTGCAATGGAGGAAAGACATAACCTTGAAATAGATGCTTTTGCAGAGCAACTGAGCATCAAAGACGAAAAGTTAGAAGCTTTCCGCTGGCGTTTGTTGAGCACAGAAATAGAATCAAAGAGGTTGCAGTCACATATTGAAGGGCTTGATCAAGAAATTACACAGCTCAGGCAGGAAAATATGAAGTTGGAGGCCCTTTTGCTGGACCGCAATGCTGAATTACATTCACTAAAAGAGCAGTTGGTTTTGCAGTTCAATCCTCCAAATCTCCAAAAATTGAACTTCAATTCAATAAACCACGATACAGTGTGGTCGAAAGTAAAGGTCATTAAAAGAAAACCAGGGCAGAAAAGGCAAGAACTGAAGGCAATAGCTGAGGGAATTTCTCAAGCAGTGGAGGACAAAAAGGTGGATGACATGCCAGCTAATGAACAGGTCAAGGATATAGTTTTGACACTTCAAAATCCACATAAGGAGTTGCAAGAGGGTAAGGTTGCTGCAATGGAGCCAGATCATTTGCGGCGAGAAAGTATCGACTCAGATGACATTGCAAATGCTGAAACATCTACATCATTAGGCCAAGGACCAAGTAGGAAAACAACTTCAACCTGGAAGATGGATATTCATGCACTTGGAGTTTCCTACAAGATCAAGAGACTCAAGCAGCAATTCCTCATGCTTGAGAGGTTGACAGGAAAGCAGGAAAACAGCGAAAACAACAATGGGTATTCTGGAGTGAAAGGGTTTCATGCACTTACATCCCTTCTGAACAAACAAGTTGATCGTTACCAGTCGCTTCAGGGTAAAACTGATGATCTTTGCCAAAGAATGGTAAAAATCCAACCACATTTTACTTTTCTATCAACTCAAATATGGAATCTACGTTTTCTAGTTAGCATTTTCTTGAAGTTCTCGATCAAGTTGCAAGACTTTTATGATTACGTAAATCAACTTATAATTGCTGTTCATCACTGCAGCATGAGAAAAACTTGAATTTGAATGGAGGATTGGCCATTGCTAGAACAGAGGATGAAACCAAAAAGCTGGAGCAGTTTCTTGAAGAGACCTTTCAATTACAGAGATATATAGTTGCAACGGGGCAAAAGCTAATGGAAGTGCAAACCAAGATTGCCTCTGGGCTTGTTGGTTATGTAGAAAAGATTGAAAAGCCAGAGAGCTTTGACGTGGAGCGATTTGCTGATAGTATCTTCCGAGAAGTTCAGAGGGGCCTTGAAGTCCGGATATCTCGAATTATCGGGGATCTTGAGGGAACCCTGGCATGTGACGGTATTATACATCTCAAAAGATAGGTTCAATTGTTAATAATGAGAAGATGCGTCCAATAGGAAGGTTTTAAGGTCTATAGATTTATCAATCACTCTAACGCTTCTATAGTAAATTTGAATAATATAAGTTATCTTCTCTGGTCTTTCTCTCAAATTTCCTTCACCCATTTATGGAATGACTTGGCAAGGCTTGCAATATTCATCATCAGCCAATTTTAAGCACCTCCATTTCCATGAATGCATGTATAGGCACATACAGTCCTCTGATACAAAGTCTTAGTTCTGAATCAGTACATATCACTACACGCATGATGTAATATATTGTTCTTTCTGTACTATAAGCCCTGATGCCAAAAGGAGTTGCTTCTATGATGTGATATGCTTTGAGGATGAATGGAGAGGCATAGATCCAAATGTGAACACATTAATGTCCATTGAATGATTCATGGATTCCTTCCTTCAGTAGTCCACACAAAAGGGAATAGCTGCCTCACATGCTATGTTAGGGTCAAGTCAACACACAACATGTGCATGCATACATCATGCTTATATACATGCATAACATGCATAGTGATTCTTGTCATGTATCACTAGCCAGCATTGATTGGTATGCAGCCATAAATGCTTAATGAGGAAAAACAAAAAGGTTTCCACAAGGACAGGAGATTTTAGCCTAGATTACTGAATTAATTATATGGTAAGTGTAATACAGTTATTATGTAATTGGTGTACAGTTCAAAGAGAGCGATCAATCACATGCAAATGGATTACAATTACTTTGTAATTGGTTTGATTCGACAAAATTAAGTTTGAGTAAGAATTTTACGGCAAAAAGTTAGTATGAGATGTGAATAAGCCCAACAATTTGGAGTCTGATGGATGAGATGTTTATGGCTCGATTTGGCCTCCATCTTCAATCACTTGCAAGAATCTTCATGTGTTCCCTCTTTTTGCTGCATGCTTTTATTAGGCATGGTTGCCATTGGTACATACAATCAATTATGTGGATGGAAATGGAACCCAATATATATATATATATATATATGTATATAACTTCCAGATTCAAGAAATTCTGATTCTTTTACAATTTACACATATGCATAAAATATATTTTTTTAAATATACAGTTGAAGGGAATTTTACGCACTTAGTATTATATATATATATTAAATAAAATACGAGATACAATACTATTTTACAGTTGAGAGTAGAAAAGGTAGAGATAAATACATTAAGCTACCATGACTTTGAACATATATACGTTTCAGGTAAAAATTCGTAAACTTCTTGATTATCATAAAATAAAAAATAGAAGAGAAAGAAATTCATTATAGAAATATCTCTCAAGGGTTTACTAATTATTTGACTGTTGGCGGCTCTCTTTGTATGTGTTGTCCGAAAAGAGGAGGAGTCAATGATTATTCGTTCGCCGGAACCAGAAGTCAAAATTTTGGTGGATAAGGATCCCGTAAAAACTTCTTTCGAGCAATGGGCCAAACCGGATCATTTCTCAAGAACAATAGCTAAAGGACCTGATACTACCACTTGGATTTGGAACCTACATGCTGATGCTCACGATTTCGATAGCCATACCAGTGATTTGGAGGAGATCTCTCGAAAAGTATTTGGTGCCCATTTTGGTCAACTCTCCATCATCTTTCTTTGGCTTTAACGAAATTTTTTTTACCCAAATCAGGTTTAGGCGAACCAAATCGATTACAAAATAAATGTGATACACTTAACATGTGATTGGTCATTTTTTTGAAAATTATACAATTATGACACCACAAATCTATTAAATTTGTCATGTAATTGGTTCACAACCGACTAAACTCGATTGAGATTATAATTTTCCCCATTTAACAATCTCCATATGGACGTTTCATGCATAGACACCAACCACCTCAAAACTCTTATTTATTTCTTCATTTTCAACTATTAGTACCGTTGAAGATCATTTATTTGAAATTGACCGAATATGAAGTATGTTCAACATTTAAAGGCCATTATAGTCATTTAAACATCTCAAGTCGTTCGACTATCCGTTACTATCCCATTTCTTTGCTCGTGAATAGTTGAACCGAGGAGCCTTCTCATGTCCAATTACCATTAACTCCCTCCACCCCACCCCAAGTAGATATATATACATACATGAACATGTATATAATTTCTAATTCACAAAAGGGTAGCTAGAGTTAACTATTATGATGGTTTTAGAAGTAGACGATCACTGTGAACCCAACTCTACACCAAAACTTTCTTTATCTAAGCTTCCATGCAAGCCAAGAGAGCCCATACAAATGCTAACGCCACCGCTCCATCCATCGGTTTCAATCCCATTCCACTGGGAGGAAGTCCCCGGAAAGCCTAGAGCCACCGTGGAGGAGGCGGAGGCTCCGCCTTCCGCCGCCGCAGCAACGTCCAAGAACAAGGCAGCCAGGTGCTTGGACCTGCCTCCAAGATTGTTGCATGATGATGCCAAAATTACCATAACGCCCTCGCCATTGGACGGGCCTTACGTCGGCCGGTCCTTATCCCTCGCATGCACCTTCTCCTTCCGGAAAGAGGGGCCGGTGACGGCGGGGCGGGAGGAAGGGCTGAGGCACACGAAAAGGAGCAGCAGTAGAGTCTTTGGTTGTCGACAGTGGGGGAGCTTCAAGGATGAGGAAAAGTTGCCCCGGGGCAGTTTTGACCTTTCACACTCATTAGGTGAGATACTCAAGAGTGAGAAGAATGTGAAGGTCACAAGAATTAGGAGGAGGAGGAGGAGCTTCTTCAATTTCTCTACCATCAATTCTAACTTGTGCGTTAGTTCTTTTCTAACTTTTCTTTCTTTTTTTCTAACATATTAATGTTCATTTGAACGAAATTAGTAATATCTAAATTATAAATATCTCATAGATTTAACGGCAGTAATACCATTTCGTGACAATCGATTTGAGGGGATTTTTGTTAGACGGGTACTCATAATTTCGACCGATTTTAGAAAATTCATTGTAATTTACTCTAATACTTATTCACATGTATAATATTAATTTTGAAGATAAAATGCTGATATATTCATGTAATAAGTAGTAGGTAAAATTTATGCAAATATAAGTCATTTCTAATTCATATGTTGCATTGTGTGTCAGGATGGAGATTTGTGCAAGTTTTAAGCAGGTCGTTGCGTGGAAGCGTAGACGGTAACAATTTTCAAGGAGAGGGGCACATGAAAATATGAAGCTTTAATTCATGGAATTTTGTTATGTTAGATAATTAATCACTTGGAATGAATGAATGTATTTGAGATGGGTTTGAACTCCACTAATGTGTGAGATGCTATCCTACTTTAATAATAATTGTCGTTCTATTTTAATAGTATTTATTGATTATATATACTTATATGATATTGATGATTAGTATATGATTGTTAGTTGTCAAATGTTGTTATACAAATATTAGATTTTGATGATTGTAATCGATTTATACAAAAATAATAATAAAAAAAAGGTCATCGATTTCACTTGAAAAAAGAATAAAAATAGGTCGTTAGTGTAATTCATATTCATTATGTTAAAATGCTGAGTTTAATTGGCGAAGTTGAGTCCCACCAATGTGTGGATAATTATTTCATTCTAATAGTAGTGGTGGTCAATCGTAATAGTAGTTATTGATTAGTTATACTTATCTAATATTAATCATTTGCGTATATTAATTGTTGAAAATCGCATTTCTTTATTGTTGCATTTGGATTGATTTATTTAGAGAAAAAATTTCAAATAATTCTATTTAAAAAAAATAAATTCAATAACAATGTAAAACTAAAATAAAAAAAAACAAAAATTATTATTAAGATTTTAAAATTCATTAATTTCAAATCTTTGTATCCCATGTAACCCAAGTCCTAAGCTACTACAAGGCCACAGTTGGCCCAATTGCACACTTGGGAATCTGTAACTTGAGAAAGTATCAACATGACATCCTCTATTCTGCAGCAGCCCAAATATATTTGGTGCCCAATTTAAAATGTTCAATTCTAATATTAAAATTTATGTTCCATTTTTAAAAAAAATAAATTTTGTAAAAAATCTAAAATACAAAACAGAGGTTGTCGAGGTCTTAGTCCGATAGTCGAAGTTGAGGTCCCATAAATATTTAAGTTGAGGTCCCATAAATAAATATGAAGTTATGAACTTTAAGCTCATTAAGCAAATGTGTATTTGTTTTTAATTTAAATGATTTTTTATTTTATTAAAATAATTAATATTTTTTTTTTCTTCAATAGAAATTTCCTTCTTTTATGTCAACTCATATTATGACTTGCGAGGTGTGAACTATATGTATAAACTCGATCAAGAAGATATCCAATCACGTTGATGATCAGTCTTCGAGAGGGCCCACCCACCATTCACGGCGCTGATTAAATTAATGAAAAGAAGTCCACAAAAACCCCACTTACCAGAACATTATCACCACTAAGTAATCATGGTTTCGGACCTCCATGTTCCCATTACAATTACTTCCCTAGCAAAAAGCTAAAGTCCTAACAATATTTGTGGGCCCACACTCCTCATAATCAAATGCTTTCTTTTCTGTTCAACAATTTGACCATCATCATTATTTAGCATTAAACATAAAAATAGAAACACTTTTTTTTATAATTGATAATTACACAGTCTTTCTTTGAATTTTAGTATAATTATGCGTAGATCAGATGTAATTCTATAAATTACATTTAGTATCCTTAGTATTTTTAATAAATAGATCTTTTTAACAGTTAATTTTTACCAAATTTTCTAATATTAGCAAAATAATTGAATAAAAATTCATATATACTCTCAATTGACTTATTACTAATTTATTGCAGGTCAAATAAATTTTTTTTTGACACAACTATCCTTATACTTTTTTATATGCTACTGCATATGAAGAGGTAAATCTTCACTCTTATTATGATAGTTTGACTAAAAAATATTTGTTTGACCTGCAATAAATCAGTAATAAGTCAATCAAGATAAATATTTAATTTTTTTTTGCTAATATTAATAAATTTAGTAAATCTTAACTAAATAAGAAATCTATTTATTATGCAAAAACACTCGTCGAGAGTATTAGATATGATTCTCAAATTATAGGAGGTTTGTGAGTAATTATATCAAATATTATCGGGCACAATGTAATTATTCCAAAGATAAATTACATTATTCTATCTATAGTTTGAACTAAATTAGGAATCAAATTTTAGTAAAAAGCTGATATATATATACATATATATACATATATATATATAAATAAAAGTCAATAGGGTAATATTAAGGGAATATTTGCAAAACTTTCTGCTTTTGAAAAAGTGATTTTTGTAAAAAAAGGTTGAAATTTGTAGCATAATTAAAAGTGGGTAATGTTTGTAAAAAAAGTAAAAAGCAAATTAAAGCTAAATTGAATAGTGTTTGAAAAAAAATCACTTCTAAAATAAATTTAATTGATGAAAGACTGTTTTGTCCTTATGTGGTAAAAAATTCTATTTTTTGCTTATTATTTCACATGTTATTTGTCAGTGATAATTATTTTTCCATAAAAATATAAATTTTATTTCGATTAGTATTTCATATTTATATTTTTAAAAATATTAAAAATTATATTTAATTTAATAATACTTTTAGTAAATAATATAATTATTCATTCATACACAATAGTAAAACTTACATGATTGTAAAAAGTAATTATTTTTTAATTACTTGAATAGTAATATGTGCACAAAATAATATAATCAGATGATATAGCACATAAAATATAAAAATCTTAAAATACTAAATACGTAAAAGTATAAAATTAATAATTATTAAAATTTAAAATATTTGAAAACTCCGATATACAACTTTATATGCAATTTTAAAAATAAATTAAAAACGATAAAGTTTAGTTAACATTATTAAAATAAGAGTAGAATAGTAAAAAGTAAAGTTGAATTTATTTATAAAAAAACCAAAGCAGCTAAAAGCACCCCTCAAGGTTATTCTAACTTTTGGTGTAAAAATATTTTTATTAACCATTTTAGAAGTAGAAGCTGATATCCCAAACACTTCAAAAATATTTTTAAAGAGCCAAAAATTGAAAAAAAGCTTTTTTAAAGCGCTCGTAAAAACTGTCTAAAAGTAGAATAAATTTTCCAACCTATAAAAAATTTAGAATTCAAAACCAAATTATCACCTTATAACCAAATTTAACAAAAAAAAAGAAAAAAATGATTTTTTTTTTATAAAATTTTCACTTCGTCCCTTCCTATAATCAATTTGTCTTAACTCTTAAGAAAACCCTTCAAATGTAAAACAAGTCTTTCACAAAATGTGATACCAAAGAAATAAATTATTCTTTCTTTTTTCTCCACCCCACAAATTGCCATAAATGTAAAATACCCACAAATGGATTTTGGATATGGAGATATTTATATATATTACATCAGTATATATCAATATATCAAGAATAATAAACTAATTCTCAATTCAATCAATATATCAATTTGATTTAAATAAATTATGATAACTTACTTATTCAACTATTGTATTAATATGACTATAAATAAATTATAGTAATTTACATAAAGTGAAATAAATATCCATATGTCTGACGAAACTCGAATTCATGACTTCAAACTTGTTCATGGACTTCAACTTTACCCTCAACATCAATATACCAAGAAAATAAAATAAATTACAATTATTCTCAATTCAATCAATGTATTAATATAATTTTAAATAAATTATAATAATTTATTTATTCAATCAATTTATTAATATAATTATATATTAAATAAAATTTAAATTTATAATCTCGAACTTATTTATAAATCTCAACAATTAGACTAAGATATTGTTTGTAATTAGGTGGTCCTTTTGAATTCCCCAGTTTTTGTGGCAAAAAGGGTATTAAATAAAAGAAAGAAATTTCATGGGTGAGTGGTGACCCACGAAACAGGGCAATGATTAGAAAGAGTGTTGAGGGGAATAGTGTGGTCAGTGTATGCCTCATTCTTGCTCCAAAAACAGGGTTGAAGACCTGAAACTCCAACGTCAAATGCTTCAAATTCTCTTTACATATAATTATACCAACGTGCTACTGTTCCTTTTCTCTTCTTCTTCTTCTAAATCAGTTCTTGTTCCAATTTTTTAACGATATCCCACCAACAACAAGTTAAAAAGGGGAAGAGCCCACAAAAAACTTGTCGTTTTTGATTGGGGTTTAGTCAAAATCTTGGTACCAAACCACAACAGTGACTTTGATGTCTTTTGGGCCTATTTTATGTTGTCTTGTTCCGGGTTTCTTCAAGGCTGCACTCTATGATCAAAGTTGAGTGGGAGAGTGATTGTGATTGTGGGGTGGATATAATTTTGCATCTTGCAAGTGTAGGAGGAGGATAAAGAGCAGAGTGTTTTCAGCAGACTGTTTCTTGCTTGTGGGGATTTTGTGTTTTGTTGCTCGGGAGACTGAAGGATAGTTCAGAATTTTGGTTGGTCAAGGTGAGTTTTTGATTCTCATAGCTTTTATTTATGCTGTTGGGATTTTTTTTCTCCCTTTTAAATTTGTATTGATATGTTATGTGATGGGCAATGGGAGGTTTTGGGGAGGAAAAGATTGCAGTTTTTTTTTTTTTAAATTTACTGTAGGTGATTTATTAGTGTTTCAATTCATATAGAGTGATATAAATTGCAGCCCACATCTTGTTCTTGGGGCTTCTGCTGATTCTTGTGGCTTTGAATTGAAAGTATTCTGATAAACATAGCAACTTTTTTGGTGAGTTTAAGGGATTCAATGTTTAAGTTGAGAATTTCATGGAGAAATGTAGTTTTGGTGTGAAAATGGGAGTGTCTTGGTCAAGCTTTTGCAAAGATTGGCTTGTACTGGAATTCTGGTTCTTTAATTTTATGGATTTTGTTAATGGGGAAAAAGCAATATCCTGGGCATTCTTTTTTAATTTATTGTCTCTTTCTACTGCGCTTCTGTTGTTTTTGTCTTTGATTTTTGTTGCTGCTTTTCAAGATTTGGATGGGATTCTGGCTGTCCATACATACACTTCACATATAAAGAGGAAAAAGCATGAAATGGGATTTATGGTTGTTTTCTTTTCCTTTAAGTTCATCTGGAACCTCTCTCTCTCTAACACGCACACAGAAACACAGAGATTGGGAACATTAAACTATTTCTTGCTGGAACCTTTATCTTCACAATTTACTGCTGCTGATTCGTTTGGCCTCAAGACTGTGAAACAACCATTATTTTTTTTTCCATCGTTTAATATTAGAATCAGTTTCATTATTTTGTTCTATTGCTGGGAAATGGTTGTTACAGGATAAGGACTTTCTAGCTACTATTTCAGTCGCTCCGTCATGGAGACAATGACTGCAACTGCTTCGATGCCCTTTCCTCGTGAGCCAGCAAATTATGACGAGGTCTCTATGCAGCAAAGTATGCTATTTTCTGATAGTCTGAAGGTACTTTATCCTTCCTTTTATACACGAATTTGTATCTATTTCGTGTTCCATCTTTTACAATTGAATTGCTTTACAAGGTTAACTAGTTGATGGCTCGAGAGGACTGGTGCAAAAGAAATGTAGTAACTACAGAAACCAATCCCTTAAATATTAGAGAGGAATTATTATGAAATTGCATGTGGAAAATATCTCTTCTTGATTGGTTCTGATGGCATATATGTACAACAAATACTCGACTCGTTTCCAGTCCTTCTTGGTTGGAAGAAGGGTGGAAGACACAGCTAAAGAATTTTAATTTGCAGCTTTACAATCTTGATAATGACTTGGATAGAATAACTTGATATTATTGATTTGTTTCTTCAGGATTTGAAGAACCTTAGGAAACAGCTTTACTCAGCTGCAGAATACTTCGAGTTGTCTTACACTAATGACGACCAAAAGCATATGTGAGTTACTTATAGGTTATTGAAGAGGTCAAATTATACCTTTCCTTATCGATTTAAGTTTATCAGAGAATTGAGTTCTTCTTTTGGTTCTGAAACATTTCTGCATGTGCAGAGTGGTGAATACATTGAAAGATTATGCCATTAAAGCTCTTGTCAATACGGTGGACCATTTGGGTTCAGTTACCTATAAGGTCAATGATTTGTTGGATGAAAAAGTTGATGAAGTTTCGGGAACGGAACTCCGTGTCTCTTGCATTGAGCAGGTAATTTCGTTAGTGCTATAATCCTGAAACATTAGAAGATGATTAAACAAAAACAAGCATTATAAGTTGCAAATCTTTCTAGTATTTTTCGTATATAGATATTTGGTTTTCAAGTTTGCTATTATCCAACTTTATAATATATCCTGTTTGTAATGCTGGAGATCCTGGATTCTTGCTTTTACTGACTGAGAGATGCCAATATAGCAACTCTGTACTCAGGACATTGTGAAAGTTAATTTCATAATAGTCAATTTTTTTTGTTCAACTGAGGATGTTTCATCAACTAGTGCATCAATTTTTGTTGCCTATGAATCTCACCAGGATCACTAGAAGCCAGCACCGTGTATATTGATTGTTTTCTGTTTTTTTGTGGTGATTCAGAGGTTGCGGACATGCCAGGAGTATATTGATCGTGAAGGTATTTCTCAGCAGTCGTTGGTCATAAACACTCCCAATTACCATAAACGATACATCTTGCCAGGTATTAACCGCATTTAATTATGAAATCTATAATTCTATTTTGTCAACTATAAAAATTGATACATGTTTTTACATGAAAAAATCTTCTGTCCTTTTTCATTAGTGGGAGAGACTATGCATGGAGCTGTTCGCACCAAATCAAAGTACCAAGGATGCAGCCTAGATGATGGAGACGAGTGGCATCAATTTAAGAATGGTACTGTTGTATCCCTATATTGTATCATTTTGATGCATTTGTATAAACTTTTATTGTTAGTGTTGTTCTTATCAGCTAGTTACTTTGCAGCTATTCGAGCTACAATCCGAGAAACTCCACCACCCTCTATACTCGGGTGAGTTTGCTAGTAAACTATCACTCGTCAAATGTTATATACAGAAGTTACTAATCATGGAGATATTAACCTAAATATTATATGCAGTAAAGGGCGCTCTCCTTCACCGTCACCAAAACTTGCCCAGCAACCGGGGAACTTTTCATTCTCTGGCAACATCCCGAAGAAAGATTTAGGTTTGTCCCTCCTCATTTTAACCTCAAAAAATCCTAGTTTAAGTTAATTGAAGTGAGCTCAATTGTTATGATGGTTGTGTCAACCAGAAAGGAGAACAGTGTCACCGCACCGGTTTCCACTTTTACGATCGGGCTCCCTCTCCAGTAAGCCTACAACTCCAAGAAGTTCAAATCCTAGTACCCCAAATCGAAGCCGGCCAACCACCCCAAATCCATCTCTAGGAAGGCAACCTGTAAGATTAGATCCTTTTCTGTCGAAGTTTGTTAAGTATAATGTTTGCTATGTTGCTCATCTCTTGGCTCAAATTATTGCTAATGGCTATTTTATCGGTTAACTACGGCAGTATATTTCTGAACCTCGAAAGTCAGCTTCAATGCGCATTCGTGTTGAGAAAGAAAGTCCCAAAGACAGCGGTGAACAATACCCCAGCAAAAGTAAACGTCTGCTGAAAGCTTTGCTCAGTCGACGCAAGTCAAAGAAAGATGATATGTTGTATACTTATCTGGATGAATACTGATGGAAATCAGGGGGTGATAGAGAGAAGAGCTGCAGGGAAGGTGTCCTTTAGACCACCTTTGCCAACACCCTGTCTTTCTTTCAGGAGATTCTTTGGAAGAGTTATACCATTTTGTTTTCCTCTTTTGGCCTCAATTTCACATCCCATTTTGATGGTATTTTTATGATAACTGTAATCTATAAGAAACATATTTCTTAATATTAATGCAAACTTTACAAGATGCTTGTTTCTCAAGCTCAATAATTGTCACCATCAGCACTAACTGGCAAAGTGCTTACCCATAATTGCAAACGCTGATCAAGATTTGGCTTAACTTGTTGCTTAGACTGGAGTACAATACCAATTCTTGAACCCTTAAATCCATTGCAAGCTTGAGAAAATGTTTACCCCTTTCCTCTAATCAAGTCTTCACAGAATGCAGACAGATCCCATTAACACTAAGTATACATAGAGGATGTATAACCAGGAAATTCAGTTGCTAAATTACATGGATATGTCGATGTAAACCACAGTGAGGTTGATAAATTCAAGAATCACAAAGTTCAATAAACTATGGAGTTCTCAAGCAATATTTGAAGGTCACAATGTCATCGTCATCCCTTGACCAAATTCTTCGATTGTTTTGGTGGCAAGCGTCAGAACATCAACAAAGGCGCTGTATGATGCACGTAGAAATCTTGCTTCAACTGCTTCGAAATGCCTGTACATAAACGAGTTAGAGTAAACAAAAATTTGATTCAAACTTCACATTGTAAAGGTTCCGAAAATGACCAAAATGGTTTCCCAGAGTGCTGGAGGCATTAGGTTTTTTCCTATAGAGGCAACAGTGAAAAGGTAACCTTAAATTTGTCTAACTTATCTTAATTTCTTCTTTATTGCAAGACTAACAATTTTTCAAGCTCTATTACGTTGAAGGAACTAATCCCAAGTCCAACTTTGAATTGTTTAGTTACATGTCTAAAGCAGAAGACCTTCCCTTTGGTACAACTGCAAGCAGTACTTACATCCAAAAGAAACAGAGGCTCTTCCAAAATCATGCAGAAAAGCAAATACTATGATCAAGAGGTCTTTCAACTATTTCCTAAAGTGGAAGTATAAAGAAAACTACTCACACAGAAAGCTTTCCATCGGAGACTGTCATTTGCCGTTTCACCTTGTCTGGCTGTAACTGTCGTTGCAATCAAACTACCTCAGAGAGAGTTCAAGAAAACAAGAAACTCTGAAGTAGAGATAGCATGCAATATTACCTCCTTATCAACGGCTAATGCAGCATGCACAATACGGGCAATTTCCTCAGATTGATAATCGACTTCCAAGTCACTGAAAACAGCTTTTATGTAAAAAAGAATGATAAAATAACACAATAAACACAATAGTAGACAAGAGGGAACATGCAAAATAATGAGAACAGGTAGTTCGCCACTGCTACTTTATTTATCCAATACAGAAACTAGGAAATTATTCAAATCGAACTTTAGTCTTAATAACAGGAAACATATCGAATGTTTGTTCTGGGACACAAATAAATCATCAGAATATGCAACTTAACTCTTGTGCAGGTGAAAGCAACGACAATATGGTCCGGAAACTGCATTGTAAATGAAGTAGTGCAGTCTGTAACTAGTTGGCAGCATACAAACAGTGATGTTTGAACTTTGAAGCAAAGGAGCACATGTATTGATTAAAAGACAGGAAAGCTCAACAGATGGGCAAAATTTAAAAGGAACTACATTAAAATTTTTATATAAGAACAGTAAATTATCAAAAAGAAATTTTCACCTTCAAATCAAAGACTTAAACAGTTCCTATTCCAACACAACCAACAAATGTCTTGAAATTACTCCCAAAACCAAGTAAAACATAAAGTTCTAATCTTTCACCATGAAATCCCACAAAACAATCAGCACATAAAGCAGCATTCTTTATAAATTCTCGCACAAAAAGAAATTCCATTAATAAGAACAAAACCCATGAAAAATTCTACCAGAAAGAACGAAAATCCGCGCTAACAAAGCAGCAAAACGTTCAGACAACATACAAAAGGCAACCCGAATACACAAATACACACGCACGCCGAGATTACCAACTGAACTCCCATTTGCTTGGGGCTTCTATTGTGCCGTCAACAGCTAAAGTTTCCATTTTTCCGCACTGCAATTTGAAACTGCACAGCAAAAACTATAGCAAGAACAGAAGAGGTTGAAGAGAAAAAAGCAGCCAAGCAGCGGTTTAGGGCAAAGACTCATCCGGTTCGGTTCGTGCATCAAATATCATTAAAAATGGAACCGGGTTCTTCTTTACTTTCTTTATTCTTTTTTTTTTTTTTGGCTATTCATATATGAAATAATTGATCTTGTTTCTTTTTCGATAAATGTAATTTTCATAAATAAAAAAAGATATAGTACAACAATCATGAATCAGGTAGTGTTTCATTCGACAGGTCAAGGAATACGACACAATCTATAAAATGAATGTAATTGATCTTGTTTCTTGCAAATCTATACAAACTTACTGTAAAAGGAAATATTAATATAAAAAATTTGAATCTTTACATTAAACAACAACTTCTGTCTATTGATATAGTGTACATGAAGAGTTTGCTTGTTTAATTGACGTATGACTAGAACAATTATAAACTATAATATTCACGAGGATATATATAATAATTTAAGATAAATTATTTTATTTTAAATAACCTACCATAATTACAAAAGTCGATGCAATAAATTATATGTAGTCATATTCTTGATAAAGGGAATTATTCCCTTATCCTAAACTAATCAGAACAAACAGAATAATACATTTGACATAATGTTATAATGTGCGTAATATATTTAATGTATAACTTATGTATAGTTGAAATAGAATGATTGATTACATAATAAGTATATTATATTTATTATGTAATTAGGTTGATTTGAGTATTGGAATCCCATGGGCTTAGCTTGTTTGGCTGAAATTCTTTATGGGGGGCAGACAAGCATATTAGAATATTCTTCTGGTATATTACTACATTGGCCCAATTGCTGTATATACTTGCATTATTCACCCAATAAAGATTGGTTCGTATAGTCTTGAATACCAACCCCCTCCTCCTTTCTTTCTTCATGATGGTGGCTCATCACCTTGAATACCGGCCTCCTCCGCTCCTAGACGTGCCTGGATAGGCTGTATGCTAGCTGAGAATGGTTTGTTGCCATGAGAGGAGCTTTCAAGGAGGCTAAGAGATGCAAGACCAGCTCAGATACATGTAAGTATGATTATGAACTTCTTATGATGATTCTTCTTGGAAGCTTATTTAATCACTAAATTCGTGTAATATTAGTGCGTTTTTCCCCAACCGATTATTATCGTAGCGTAGCGTTACGTGATTGTTATTACTTTTGTGTAATAACGTGATTGTTATTATTGTTTGCATGTTTCTACTGAGATTTACCTCATTACATAGCAGTAGTAGGAGGTTTCTTCACCTCTTTGTCCTTGTTAATTGATAAACTTGGTGTGGAGAACTCCAGAAAGTTGAGTAAGAAACTGAATATCATAAGAGGGTAAGTGTTTCAAGTAAATTATTTAGTTCTTTTATGGGAAACTTTCAAGCTGAGGATGGAGAAGTAATCAAGAAAACTGTAATTTCCAATATTCCCTACATATTTCAGAAGGGATTTACAATGGATTGTCTAAGTTGAATAAATGGAAAATATATGTCCACTATGCATTCCATTTCATTCAAGATGGAGCTGGAAGCAGGGTTTTGTTGCTGCAAGTGCAAGGTTCCTTGGCCTTGCCAGAAGCAGTTCTGGCTGCATCCAGACCTTCTCATTCTCATAATCATTCCATGCTGTGTTTTTGAACTGAAATGCCATAGTCGATTCAATAATCATCTTGTTGATTGGTCTCTGACCTAGTTTCCTGTACATTTTTGGGTCCAAGAAGACACAAGAAATCCCTACAAACTGAAGACAAATGAATGCTTAAGAATCTTAGAGATTGAGCAGGCAAGCAGTTTAATAGTAATTATGGCAATTGCAGCAGAAAGAGTAAATTACCGGTAGAGAAAGCTTGATGGGACGTTAGCTTAATGTAAGAGCAGATCCTACTCTAACGGGTTTAAGCCTCTGCACACCTCTTCGTATGTTCTCAAATGCCAATACAAAGAGGCCAAAAAAGTACGCTAGGAAAATGTGTAGCTTCTCTATGCTCCCAACAATGAAAAATGAACTCTTTGATCTCAATAATGATATCCGACTAGTATATTTACACCCTGAGAATGCCATAGATGAGATGTGATCATATGACTATAGTTGTTGTAGGACACCGAGACCAGTAATCCACAAAGATGAAGCAGTTAAATAAATAGAACTCACCACAGCTTTTATTGGACAAATTTGTCCACTCGCATAGACTTGTCATACTGTCTGATGCTTTGATCAACTCAGAAAGAGCCTTATTGACCTGTAAGTTTAACGAAGGATAAGAAGTAAGCATCAAGTTTGGAGTAACTTGACCTCTTTCCAGTGATATTATAATCTGTATTCAATTGCTGAATCAATTTAAAGACATTACAGATGATTTCAGTTACTTGGCACTTCTTAGAGAGATTTGCTGCATGGCATAGGCACACTTCTTTTTGCTTATTGTGATAATGGAAAATCTCAATTCAGGCTTCTTTGGTCTTCAATTATGAGGTTGATCATAAGAACATTGTTTTAGCAGTCATGACAGTGACTGCAGACAATGGTGGACCTTCGACTTTAGTTGAAACAGTATTGTTCTCCAAGTTCATTAGGCTGGTTCAAAGCCAAGTTCTATTTACATTTGTTTCTTAATTGTGCGACACCAACGGGCAGGGGAAGGAGGTGCCGCGCCTGTTCGTACCCCACAGAAATTTTCCACAAACATTTTTCCAGTTCATCTCATGGATAGGGTAGTTTCATCTACTTGTTTATTCAGTCATGTATCATGATTCCAGCTATATATGTGAAGCACCAATTCGTTTCTTCAAGACAGACTACCAACTACTGTACTATTCTTTACCATTTCTAGAGCACTCCAAAAATAATCAACCTTTGCACATCATTATTTATACATTCCTCAAATCTGAACTTTCCAGCACCTTAATTTCTGAAGAGTGCATCTGCATTTAGTATGTGATATGAATATCTGTGACACCTTTTTACATGGGTAACACCAGAAGATCTCAACCCAATAAATTATAACACGAGAACTTCGGATCTTGTCATTCTACTGAATTCATGACAGTTGCTTTCGATAAGATCAATTCTGATTCGCAACTCTACTTTTTCCTCTCCCAGTTTACACTTAAAAAACATTGACATTAACTTGGTTGTTTATAAGTGACACCAAAGGAAGAGAAGTTTACCTCTTCAGTCCTCTCATGGCTAACTAGATGTCCGCCATTAAGTTCAACCATTCTTGAAGATGGATACAATTTCTCTGCAAGTCGTTTTGCGTGGCACAACTGAGCAATGACATCATGCCTACATATAAAGTTCTGATCATCTTAGCAGATTAAACATCATATGATGAATAGGAGAAATCAGCAGCTCTTCGGTGCAAGGGTTACCTGCCATGAATTACTGATATAGGAAATCCAGCCAGACGGATAGACTCTAGCTCCGCTCGTGACATTTTATGGGTCCAGCAAGCATTAACCTGACCGTCAAATCCATAATTTGACTGCATACCAGTTGCTGATATGCCTTTTACATATTCCTGCAGAATTTAAGTCATTAAGCATGTTGTATTTTAAGATTCCAACCTTGGTTAAAAAATGAGAACACAGTTATCTCACTCCAACTACAGACATATTCAACTTCAAAAGAAAAAGTACATTGTTAGTTTTTTCATCTCAAATTTGTAATGCTTAGAATGACTTACTTGGTATAAGATTGATCTTCTGGTCTTTTGTCCAACATACTCTTCAAGATATTCCTGCAAAGGGCGCACAACAAATCCAATCAATTATCCGCCATCTCCAAGGTAATGAGAAAAAGAAAAAGAACAGCATGTAAAGACCAAGAGAGGGAGAGAGGAAGAGATGATAGGTTTTAAACATGAAAGAAATTCAAAAAGAGAGTTCAAACAAATGAAAAATCCTTTAACCTGTGAGTAATGGGTATCCAAATCAACAGCTGCTCTCTGCTCAGGAGTTTTTGCCCTTAGGAAACGCATTGCAATAGACAAAGTTTGACGGTCAA
Source organism: Sesamum indicum (assembly GCF_000512975.1). Taxonomy (NCBI): domain Eukaryota; kingdom Viridiplantae; phylum Streptophyta; class Magnoliopsida; order Lamiales; family Pedaliaceae; genus Sesamum; species Sesamum indicum. Next base: position 9,015,434 of record NC_026148.1, on the reverse strand, counting down.
TCTGAAATGAATATGGGAGATAATGTGAATGTAACCTTATATCCACCATTTCACAATAGAGAAAGTGCAAACATAAGCTGAACTTCAGAAAAAGTTCTATAGCTTACAATTATCACAAATTTACCATCTGTCTCCCACAAGAAATTATACCTTTGGTATGCATTCATAACCTCCACCAGTTACATTCAACAAAGCCAAAGACAAAATTCTTTCAGGCACCATAGCAGCAAGCTTACAAGCAATCATAGCACCTGCATTATTAACAAAATCAACCAGGTTCAGCAATAAACCAACTTAGCCCACCAGTAACAGTTCAGTTAGAGTGACATGCTTCTATGTATAATCCATGTTGATAAAAGATATACATGGATACAAGTCAAAAATTCATCTGAGGCTAGTGCCTTGAAGAAGATGGATGGATATGCTAATAAAAGCTCCAAAAGACTGCGATTTTGAGTCAAGCTTTTGCCCGTGAATGTGAAAAGTCTTGCAGCAAGAACATAGTAAAAAAATAAAACAAGCGCAAACCATTTAATCTGATCCTAGATAAGCATTTGAATATAGCGTTAGATAATAACCATCCAGACTTCAAAGATTACAAGCATTTCAACATATGGGGGTCCATAAGTGCTCTTTAAGCATACGTAACATACTGACCTCCAGAAAATAACATTTTAAGTTCAATAATGAGAAGCAAGATCCAAGAATACAAGTTCTAGGGGATTAGCCAGGTCAATACTGCCAACTACAAATTCAAAGTCAAAGACTCACCCATCGAATGTCCAAAAACATGAGCTTTTTCCCAGCCCAAATGATCCATTAGAGCTATTGCATCTTTTGCCATTATTCTCGTCCTGCGAAAGGTAGATTTAACATTAACATCACTAATATTGATAACATCAAACCCACAATCTTCAATTCTAGCAACTTTGAATTTGTCAAAACATCAATTCTCCCCTCAAACTAAAACCAATTGACACCCCTAAGCTTATTCCAGTGGGGGCTTTTCCATTTCTGACCCCACCTAAGATAATATCTTAAGCAGAAATCCCCACGAGTTTTGACACCATTCCACCAATTGACAAAAAGTGCCATAAGAACAACACAAAAAGTAAATCACGTTGAAAATTTCAATGTTGTTCCACCATTCAACCACAGGTGTGGACGCATACACAACCACATAACTGGAAAAAGAAAAAAATCTCAAATTTCATTGAAACTATTAAATGAGAATATATTACAAAATTGAAGAGAAAGTATATTATATGTACATATACATATATATATATATATATTTATGTAAACAAAGGAAAAAATCTATGTTCAAAAACCCCCCATAAAAAAGAAAGAAAAAGAAAAAATCTAAAATGAATGGCAATACTCACGTATATTCTGACTTTTTTGTGGGAACGGAGCTCCGACCCATTCCTCGGTTATCGAAAGCACAAACCTCCACACACGCACCTACCCCGCCATCTCCATTGCTCCGATCACCGGTCGGTAATTCTTCGTCGTTCGGAGTCAGAGTTCCGACCAGACCCTTTATCTGTGGGCCCCAAGAATCGTGCGTGCCAGCCAATCCTGACGATTCACCACAAAGACCCACCAAAGTTAAACCCAAAACTCATTCCAGAAAAACAACAAATTGGGAAGAAGGCCATTCTCACAAAACGATCAAGGTAGAACAAAAAAACCAATCCGCCAAAAACACCAGAACAGATTAAATCCTAAGAAAAATAACACAAAAATGAAATGATTTACCAATGATCATAAGAACTTTAACAGGTCCTCTGCCGTAGGTTCGGTAGAAAATCTTGATTCCGTTGTTGTTATTAGGTAGTGCGTCCCCATCTTTGTTCTGGTACATTCCCACGTTACAGAACAGCATTCCTCCTCTTCTACGTCTGGCTGTAGAGAATTTCGGATTCTAGAGAGAGGGAAAAACAGAGGAAGAAGAAGTGTAGATAGATGTGTATGTGTCGACAGAATTTGAAAGATTCGAGAACCCAAGAAGAGCAAATGAGAGGAACGCAACCGTCGTGGCTGAAATATATATACCACACCCCTCCTATGTGCTGTCATTTGTTTTTTGAGGAGCATATACATAATACATATATTGGACTCTTGCTCATAACTATCACTAATTTTTATTTTAAACATACATATTAAAAATATATTTATAATATGACTCCAATAAAAAATATATTTTCACACTTTTTCTAAAAATAAAAATATATAATCGATAGGACGAAAATGATACTCAACATGATGTTTTTAGTTTTTTTTTATCGATACTTTTGAACCAATAAATATACTATTATTATAATATTTAATATCAAATATATTAATATATTTAAATTACTCAATAACTTCAAAACGAATAGATACTACTATTAAAAGTAGATTAAATATTTACGTTCGTGAGATTCAAACTCACAAAGCCTGTTTGTAGTTGATTTTAAATTTTCATGTTTAATTAATTTAATAATATTAAATTAATAAATGATTTTTTTGAAAAAAGAAAAGGTGTAAATTGAATTTGATTGACTCGAATTTCACCACATAAAGAGTCAAAAGGTAAGTAGAAGAAATCAAACCCAAAAAGTATGGTCTTATTTGTGAAAATACTAATTCTATATCTCATATGGAAATTCAACAAATTCATACTAGTTATTTAATTAAAAATAAAAATATTGAATAATAAAATAATGTTGTTTATACACAAAAACGGTGAGGCGAGATGTGGTGTGTGCGTGGCAGATAAGGAGTGGAGGATGGTGGTCGGCCGGGGAAGCTGAGTCAAAAGTCGTCATTCTTGAATTTATTAGGAAAGAGCTGAGGAAAGTGTGGCTGTTGGAGTTGTACTTTGTGGTTAACGACTCTCTGTCCTGTCCTTTCACCAATCAAAGGATAATATTTTTTTGTTACAAGTAATTGTAAAACAAAAGAAATTTTAATATGATAAAATAAAGACCTCAAAAAATAAATAATTTAGGATAATTAAATTATAATTAATCGTTATAAGGATCCCACGACAACAGGAGAAACGCACATAAAAAACTCTTTTTCAGAAAATCTTCATTCGTGTTAAGCCTGAAAATAAAATAAAGATAACTAAACAACCCTCCTATCAAGTTTTGTAAAGTTACACGTAAACATCATATAGTAGAGAAAATTATATCTATAAGTTTATTTCTCTCTAACATATAAACTCCCATTAGGCAAAAGTCCTCTAAATTTACCTGTTATAGTTTTAGTTTAGTAATTTCTAAAATTACTTAATTTTAGTCATTTCCCAATTTTAAATAATTTTTATCCATACACAACTTTTCAAGAGCAATTTTAGTTCATATATATCCATTCATTTTGCATCTCGTAGCTAATGGTCGGCTAAAATAGTATAAGAGTGTAGATTTATTGAAAAATATTTGTTTATATTACACTTGGAGCATTAGAATGGATTATTAACATTTATTATAAAAAAAACAAAAGTGTCGTAAATTAGACTAAAGGACCAAATCTACGCAAAATCGATAGATAAAGGACTAAATCTAATATTGGCAAAAATAAAAGGCCGATATGAATTTAGACTAAAATTATAGGACAAAAATTTTCCTTTTCCCTAAATAAAATTATTTAACTTACAATAAATTAGTAATAACTCAATTAGAGGTAAATATGAATTATCATTAAGTTTTTTATCAACAAATTTGGTTAATTTTGACTAATAAAAAAATTCATTTGTTAGGCAAAAACAAACCTTAATAATACTAGATATAATTTTTCAAACCACAGTAAAATTACATAAAATCCTAAAAAAAGACAGCGTAATTATCCCAATAAAATAATCAAACCATATTGGGTGATTATTCATTGTAGTTAATCACTGTTAATGCCGTGCTTTATTATAATTGTTTAAGAGAAAATAGAGCAAGAGAAGAGTAATTGGTAGAGGGGGAAGCGTGCATAACGTTGCATAATGAACTTTGAGACATGTTTTTATTTGATATGTTGATATGGGGGGTGGAGAAATTTTGGAGGATAATGTAAAGGAGTATGATTATGTTGAACAGAAGAAGTTTGTGGCTGTGGAGGTTTAATGTTTGGTGTCTGACACGATGGGGCTGACTCACTTGTCCTGTTCCTTATCTACCTACACAGCCTACACACAACAACAAACTATTGAATTTCATCACTTAGTTCACCAAAAAAATAAACAAATGGGTTGCTCAATTTGGACCAAAAATTACTGTTGCAATTGACCACAACCACAATATTCATGCACTCTAGAAAGTATACACCAATATACATACACACACACACACACACACACACGTTTTAGTTGATCTAACTTGTCTGATTCACTATCCACCTATTACATTCTATATGTTTTCTAATGAATTTGATGAATTCGCTGGCTGCAGATGAGCACAATATGTACCTGAAGGGGACTGCTCTTTCGGTGATTTTTGCTTTTCTGGTTGTCCTGAAGCGAAGACATAGCACATGGTTTGGACTCTTCATCAGAAGTAACATGAGCTGTAAGGCAATGATAGAAGGTGCAAAATTTCTTTATAACTCATTTAAACTCTAATCGTATAGCATGGCTCCGTGGCTTTCAGATGGCTTGCATACTATGAATCACTGTTCTCAAGAAAGAGCAACTGTTGTGTATCTCAATCCTGTCACAAATTGATTCACAATGTACAGTGATAAGTTAATGTGAATGTGGAACATTATTGGAAAAAAGTTTTGCAAAATAGATGAGGAAACATCTGAATGAAAAATTAACCAACATGCGTACTTTTAACTATATGTTCATGACATCACAACGAAGAGTATAGGCAATTACTACCAAAAAGAAGTTGAAAAAGAATCAAGACCATGAAGCCTCTTCACAAACATATGAACACAATCCTGCCCTGCCATTCGATATTATAGCTACTGCTCTGTAAATGAGATGCATAGTGGCACACGTTAAGGTTTCAACTATGTCCTCCATAGTGAAGAGTGTCACTGGCGAGACTCTTAATCGAATGTAAAAATCTGCCTTACTTTGATGGTTTTCAAGACAAAATAAACGCAAAATTGTTTTTGTGTAAAAGCAGGATTTCCTTCCGGTAGATTATTCATCCTACTAAGCCATTGCTGTCAAAGACAACTCCAGCAGGTTTTTAAGAAGAAAACAGCAAGCTCACATCACCTATAGTATCAACAAGTAAATAGATTTAAATTACTTATACCTCATCATTCAATCTCAAAGTAAAGGTTGCTCATGTCCTCTGGCCCGCTGAACCTTGTTCACAGCCTCGAAGTTGAAGTTCTAGAATGTTGCTCCATTATAAGGAAAGATCAGAATTATGCAGCTTACAAAGACAGCTGCTAATAAACAGCCATCTGCTTATGTTTGTTTCTGAGTATGGATAATCTCTTCTGCAGAGGATATTTCTCAGTTTTCATCCCCATTTTGTCCAGGTAATGTACAATTTTCTTCAATGTTTCCATAACCTCTTCACTATCATGGCCAAAAGCTTTTTCCTGAATTTTTAAAACTCTCTTGAGCAGCTCGACCAACTCACTTTCATCCTTCTGTAGTCGGGTCTGAATGGATACCAAACAATCAAGAGCTTCTCCTGTTAAATCAATTTTAGAAAAAAAATGTCATACCAGGTTGAAATCATATCAGTGCTTCATGTACACCAAACTCTGGCAGGGATTTCATGGTAGAGGTCCATGAAGTTCATAATGTTGACAATAGAGAAACAACCATAAGACGGTTACATATCATAGTGGCACAAAGAATGTTCAATCAATTGTGCAGAGTTCCTTATAGGCTTACCAACTGGTAAAGATTCCTTTCCAAATGCCTTTTCACGGATGGATAAAACATCCAGAGCAATTTTTTCTGCTTCTTCATCACGGTGTAGATTGTAGAGGGTAACAGCCAAATTTAGCATGGGAAAGGTGATGGATGGGTCATCAGGGGGCACAGTCTTCATCAATATTTGCAAACTTATCCTCAGCAAGCGCTCAGCTTCAGCAAAATTCTTAGAGCGTGAAAACGATGTTGCAAGATTTACAAGGTTGGGAACTAAGCTGGGATGTCCTTTTCCTTTAAACCTCTCAGATATCAACAAGCATTCTTCCAGCAGCATTCGTCCTTCTTGTGCTCTGTGCACAGCAACCAAGATTGTGAGAATACATGAACCATAGTTTTTTTTAACTGTGCAACATAGCACCTGCTGCTTGTCCATACGTGCCTGATATGCACACTATAATTTACCATGTACAAATAAATGTTACTGAGGACATTTTTTTTTAAAAAAAAATTACTTGTAGGTTTCATGGAGCACATTATTTGCTTGCTCAACTTCTAAATGAATTCATGTCATCCAACTGCTATTAGAATCTGAAAGAATCAGTTGAGTCCTGATAACTATTGTTTTTTTTTTAAAGGTACTATCATACTTAGCAAAGGATCTTGATGTAATAAATGCAACACTCAAAGCACAAAATGATAAAAGAAAAGCTTCTCAAACTGTAAAATCTCAGTCCTGCCATTGGAGTCTGAAAGTAAATGTCAAGTTACTTAACCAGACATTTCCCACCTTCCCACTAGATGAAGAAGTTCAGCTAAATCTATTCTCATTTTCTCCAAAACTTTGTCATCTACTGCCATGTGTTTTGAATCCTTGAGAATCTGGATTGCCCTCTTGTATAGATCAATGGCCTCATTGACTTCGCCTGCAGAAAAAAGACTAGTTCATAAAGAAATGCTTCTCTGGGTGAGAATGATTGTCAAGGAGGGTCATATGATGACTCAATTTTAGGTATAGAGCATGTATCTTAACAAAAGAACAGCAGGATAAGACCTAGCACTTGAATTAAACTAAATCGACTTTTATCTTTTGGCTGAGCAATTTAGGGCATGAGATAACTCTAACAGCATTGCCTGCAGAAAGAGAAGAAACAGGAAGGAAAAAGCAGTTAAAGTACTTCATTTGCTCTCATGGATCCAACACAAATATGCTCACAACTGTTCCATTTATCTGGATACCCATAGAGGACAAGTAATTGTACTCTGGTCCTAATGAGTTGACGAACACAGTGTTATGTGTTACCATCAACTGAGAATTCATTTCAAAGAGCCTGGTTACTTGCGAACAAACTAGTACAACACTTCACAAGAAATAAATAGCATCACTCATTAATTTACCTTTTGCACATTTCACCTGGGCCAATGAAGACATAGCCATGCCGACTCTTTCATCCTTTTCCCCATATGACCTCCTATAAATGTTCACAACTCTAATACAAAAGAGAAGAAATCAAATAGTTCATCATCAGAATGAAGACAGGTTTTCTATGTAACATATCCATGATACAATTTACTAACCTATTGAAGGTGTATTCAGCATCCAAAGTTTTCCTCTCATGCATTAGAAGATTGCCCATTGAACATAATGGCAAAATCAATTCCTCGCTCTCCCCTCCTCTACTAGATTCTAATATTTTAATGACTCGCTGGTATGTCTCTATTGCCTCAGTGGCTCTTCCATTAGTTTCCAGAACTTTTGCCATTCCCAGCAATGGTGTGGAAAGGAATGAGCTCTTACTTCCTAGAGGAAAAAAGAAAAATTTCTTACAGAGGCTTTTGCATTAGCAAATTGTTTTGAAAATATTACAGAATTATGCCAATTAGCAATTAATGGACCCCTGTTCCAAGCAACGAAATCTAGCATTTTCATCCGGGAAATAGAACTAATGGCATTTAAAACTAGGGGTGTTCAGTTCGGTTAACCGAACCGAAAAATCGGTTCACTTTTTTTAAAAATCGAAAATCAAACCGAACAGTATTGGTTCCGTTCGGTTTAAACCAAAATCGGAATCGATTTTTAAGAATATAAATCGGTTTTCGGGTCAGTTCGGTCACTGAACGGTTACGGAAAAAACCGAACCGAAAACCAAATTTTAAAAACAAAAAACATTCGGTTCGATTCAGTTCGGCCGGTTTAACCGAACTATGAACACCCCCGTTTAAAATGTGGAAGTATCAACCTACCATATTTTGTTTCCATAATTTGCAAGGATCTTCTGTAGAAAGAAATGGACAACTCAAACTTTTCCAACTTGGCATTAATACTTCCCATATGCATTAGTATTGAATCAAGAAGCAGCTCCTCATCTTTTAGCTCATTCACAATCTCGTGCAACTGAAATCAGAATCAATGCAGCACCAGAGAAAATGATAAATCATCTCAGCTTATATAATCAAACAAGACATTTTGTTTGAAAACCGATATCAGATGCCTCTAGAGTCTAGACATCTCCAGTATAGAACATATGAAAGTGGAGATAGCCACTTACTGTAACAAATATATATATTTTAGGTTGATCAAATAATTGCTCCAACTCAAAATAATTATCATGTTAGTTCTCGGAGAAAGTTGGTCCTCCCTTTGTAAACTCATGCTCTTAATATCACAAGACTGAAGTCTTACACAAAAATGCAAAAATACTATACCTAAATATTTGCAAATTAAATTACCACATCCATTAGGGATCTGACAGTCCTCAAGTCTCCAAGGGCCATGTACCCCAAGGCTATGACATCAAGAATAGCGGCTTCTTCTATGCCTCGAGCACCTGATTCCACCTGTTCCTTAACAGCTTCATAATTTGCTTGAAGCAAATCTACAGCATCATCTTTCTTTCCCAATTTAATCATAGTCTTAACTTCATCAAACAATTCCTGAAGCTGTCCTTCAAGTTCACTTGATCTGCCAGATAAGTTCATGGAGAAGTTATCAACAATTTGGACCCACAATAATCATTTACCTAAACAAGTTTATACCTCTGGCAATTGTTTGGACCCAGAACACCCGAAGATACATCGGTTTCAGGATGTTTTCCAGCTACTCTTAACAAGCTATCCACAGCAAAACTTCTCAGACCATGCCGTCCAGAAAACCGGTTAAATGGTACCATATAAAGCTTAAGTCTACACTTTGGAAATGGGACAATTATTTGGGCACAGGATGGCACAAACACTTCCTGCAATTGTAAGCTATCCGGTGTAGCTTTGGGGTATATCGGATTCATCCTGGAATAAAGATTAAACAATGATGAATTCGATATAAAATCCAAAAACGTCAACAGAAGTCAGAGATAAATACAGGAAAAATTAGTTGGTAGAAGGCAAATCTCCTTGTCCACAAAAACAACGCTCAATCTTCACTTTTCAATACTATAATAGACCTTACACAACATTTGCTATTTTTGTTAACACTATTACTTAGAGATGTTTTAAGCATTCAATTTACTTAAACTCCATAGTTCGCATATACTTAAATATCCATTATCACAGTTAACTAATCATTCAGAAATTGTAGCAAGGCGGCTCTCTATCATAGATAGAAGCAACAAATAACGTCAAAAAAAAGTTCAAATCCAGATTTTCTCGGATAATTTATAATTTGAAGTAGGAATTACAATACAAACAAAATGGATTTAATGCTTACACATAGTTGAGAATTGTACCTGAAAGCGGCAGATATTGAGGAAGAGAAGACGGCAGCCATTGACAAAGCTAAGACTACTCTACCACTACCAGTGAAGCGGTGGAGTGCTGGGAGTATCCGTCGCTTTAAATTTTTGTTGATTAGAATGAGTTAAATAATGGGCTTTATAGAAAGTTCAGCCCAGTAAGATTGGGCTAAAAACCTAAGTGGACCATTTAACGATCCATCTTTTCTGAAAAATACTCATTGTGGGCTGTTTTAAATAGTGAAAAAGAAAAAAAATAATTGAAATAAAAATAAAGAAATATAGCAGACAAAGTGACTTTTTCATACCAAGTGCTTTTCCCGAAATTTGTAGGCCATAAAACCAAACCAAGATCTTTGGACTACAAATATTAGAGAACAGTGACTTACATTTCCAACCTTTCTAAAAATGTGTTTTTTAAATAAATCTTACCATTAAAGTTTAGTCAAAAATTATTGACCTTAACAAAAGTTATATAAATTTTTATACTTTCTTATTTATTTAATATTTTCATGTAATAATTTTGTATTTATAAACAGAAAAATATAATAACGTTAACCTCACTCTCTCTCTCTGTATATATATATTATATATCCCTTTATAAAACAAAACTATACATAAAAATATTAAATATGAAGAAAATTTAAAATATATATATATATATTTTACTAAAATCAATATTTTTCGTTCAAATTCTAACAAAAAAAACAAATCAAGTGTAAATTTAATTTCAAAACTATTTTGAAAGAAACTGCAGTTTTGCATTTTCAAATGAAAGAAAATCAAGCGTAAATGGAGAGATTTCGAATGGAGTGTAAGTTTTTAATTTCAAAACTTTTTTGAACGAAAATATATTTTATGTTTTTAAAAAGAATCTAAGTGTACTAGCAATTATCCCTATTGGAGGACTCCTTACTATTCGCATAGCTCTAAAATGTTATACCATAGCACACGATTCTCACCCAACTTTATTGCAGAAGTGTGTTCAGGCTTGGCTCACGACGAGTTTAAGCTCCATTTACAAGTAAACTCATGTCCCCTGCACTGTTGCAAATAATCATCCGGTCTAGAGCACATTGAAGTCCAGAAATCATTATTGCTGCCAGCAAATGTAAGACATTCATTGAAATTCCAAGAATGAAGAAAGGCCCATGATCTAAGACACATTTATATCATTGAAAAGTCGGACTGCTAGTCTGATTCTGCAGGTAACCACAATATCTACAAGTGTGCCTTCTCACTAGCGATACACCACAACAACATCAGCAGTCTCAGTTAAAGAGACATGAATTTGCATGTCCAGAAAGAGAGAAAATGAGATGTTAAGTGGTTAATCCATTTATGGCAACTCATTTAATGTCTTGGCTTCAATTCTCTGCAGCCAGAAGCAAAAGTTCTTTCATGAAGCACTCTGCAGGTGCTATCACCTTGTGCCTCACCTTTTCCTTATTTTGATGTCAAGAATCCACTCTTCTCCTGCTGGCTTAGGTATAGACTTTGGCAGGCGGAGGGGCACCTTGTACTCCCCCAAAGATGATAAGGGAATCGGTAAGTGCAGATTTTCAGGTTCAATGTGCACTTGGAGCTGCCTGGCAACCTGTTGTTAAGTTGAAGTCAATCATTCAACCACTTGCTAAATCTAATGAGAACCACCATTTCTCATACAAATAAAATTTCATGGAGAATAACTGTACAGAAAAAAGGGCAAAGATCAAGTAGCTGCTCCATCACCGAATCGAGTCAAATAATTTTTATATGATAAGAAATATGATACACATAAGCAATCTGTTTCAACCCCTTTGGCTTCGTGCGGTATTAGAAGCTTCACAGACCGTCATATATCTTAAAATCCAACTTAAGCCAGATTTTATCTTGACTTTATAAATCTACTATGTGGTCATACAAGAGAGACAATCACCACTGAGCACAGAAAAAGTATGCAGAATCACAGAAGAAAGTTTTTCCTCATAACAACCCCAAATAACCAAAATCATACCTCAGCTAAAATTTCTTCTTTTGTCACTGGATGACGCAACTCATTACCCTTTCCTTCTATGATGAACTTTTTTATATTCTGGAAGAAAAAGAAAATATATATAATTAATACTGCTAATTGATTTGTCTCAAATGAATCTTCTTTTTAAAAAAAAATCAATTGTAGGACTAACAAGAATTTTGTATTATAAAGCTTCAAAAAAATATGACAAAGCTGAGAGAACTTTTCATATTCGTACAGAAAACCTTCCAGCATTTTGTATTGGGAGCTTAAAGCTTCAAATTGGATATACAAACCAGTCTTGCACTAGCAAGGCGATTTGCTGCCGCTATGTACTCTTTCAAGTTGGTTTCCTCCGTCTTTGACACTACTTTAACCTCTTCAGCTTCCTTAGGCTGGTAAATCTGATTAAACCAATTGATAAACATTACAAAATGAACTATCATATCAGATACCGATTGAAATAACTATCACAGTAAACAAAGTATTGGATTATACACTGCAGAACATGTTAAATCATGCATTAAATTAGACCAAAAGACAGTCTGTGCAGGAGTAACAATGACTTAAAGGACCAAAAAACATTTCATATTCAATATGGGGGCCTCAAGCAACAAAACATAGTGAAAATACAGAACCTACAGTAAGTGAATGGTAGAAAAGAACATATGGAACATGTTTGCAGAAGACCTTAGCTCACTGGGCCTTTTCCAGGCAAATTTTTCTTTAACCCTGCATATTGGATGCATAATTGCAGATGAAAGCAAGAGGAAGGATGAAATCAAAAGAGGATGATAGGCTGTCGAAAAATAATTTAATGAAATCAGATTTAGAAGACATGAATTAATCTTGTCAGTAACAGGGAAGTTGGAACTTAGTGAAATCAGATTGACAATAACACCCATAATAGAAGTACTACTGTTCCTTCTACCATCTTGAGTAGCATGAACCTAAATACTTACAAGCATATGTGGATTCCGTACTAGATGCAACATTACAAATTAGCATACACCATAAGCCCTGCTAACAGATTCCAAAACCTAACATCTATCAACACCCAAGCAAAATGCTTAAAGCAGGAAACATACGAGAGATCGGATAAACAAACACACACATTTTCTTCCGTGACATGGCCAACACTAAGCAATAATTCAATCAAGCCAAACACAAAATACCTTGCGCTGCTCGCGAATTAGATGCGCGAACTTGTCAATATTCGGCACCGCGAGCAACTTTGGCATCAAATGATTCCGGAAATACCCTGGTGCAACCTTGACAGTTTCCCCAGCTTTTCCGAGCTTATCAATAGTCTAAAGGACCGAAAAGACAAACATTTGCAAGCAATTAACAAAATCATTTCTCCTAAATCAGATTAGGTAAAGAAGTATGGAAATCGAGGTACTAACAGTCGTGAGGATAACTTCTAGCTTTCGATATCTAACGCCTTGAACGGCATATAGCAGCGGGTGGTGCATCGAGCTCCGACGCATGATATTTTTTCCATAATGTAAAAAAGCCATTATGTCCCTACACCCGTCAAGAAGAAAAGTTGTATAAATGTTGATCTACGGTGAGGAGCTCAATGATCACCGTGTAAGTGGAGGCGACGGCGTCGACGGCGGAAAGGTCTAGGTCTGTAGTGAAGCGCAACCTCTAAAACCTAGTCCCCCGGGTTTTAGATTTTGGTTTTTCATGTATAAGTCGTGGTCAGATACAGTTAAAAGCGTTAAACTTTTTTGTTCAACATGAATTTCAGTCCAAAAGAAAAGTTTGGTATATGCATTATTTTTCATTTATTATCTAAGAAAAAATAGTCACTGGATTAAAAAAATTAATACACAAATAAATAAAAGAATATCAGTTTAGTACTTAATAGCGATGCAGACGAGTCAAATTAAAATTTGCGCTCTTCAATATTTCTTCGCACGAGAGAGAGGGTCTACTTTAGAGAAATAAAATTCATATGCATTATATTAAATATTTATTTATAAAAAAAAATTAAAATATACTAAATTATTGATTAAACTTTTTTTAAACAATATAAAGTAAAAAAATTATATTTTAATATCATTTAAAACTAAACTATAAGATATGGACTAATAATAAACTAAAATATAAGATATTGATTAATAATTGTAATATATAGTGAATAAATATATTTTGTTGTTATGATAAAATTTATATGCATTATATTAATATTTATTCACAAAACAATTATCAAAATATACTAAATTTCCATTAAGCTTGTCTTTAATATAAACCAAAATACCATATTTTAACATCATCTAAAACTAAAATATGAGATGATAAATTATAATTTTAATTGATGGTGAATTTTTAATATTTATTTATCAAAACTTACTAAAACTATTGCTTAAGCTTAATTTTAAACAATTAAATAAAAATGCTGTATTTTATTATTATATAAAATAAAAATAAGAGATATATTGACTAATAATTCAAATATATGGTGAATTTTGAATATAAACTTGATATAATATTGAATATGCGCTTAAATAATATTTATAATAAAAAAAAAAAGAGAGTGAGCTCGCCAGTTGGCTCCGAGCTCATAAACATAAATTATAGAGCTTGAGCTCGCGAGCTAGCTCGGCTCAACTTGCACCCCTAGTTTAGTATAAAGAATGATATAAAGGTAAAACTCAAATACTAATTAAATTACTTATAATTATTCAAGTATCAAAATGATATTAATGATAAAATTTTGGTGCCAACATGATTATTATTCTTAATATTTTACCCACATCTAAAAATATAGTCTCTTTCTTCTTCTTTTTTTTTCCTTCTCTTTTTATAGCAGATATTATACAAATTGATTATATAAGTTTGATAAAATATATAACTCAAAATTGGAGATAACCAAACAAGCTCTAACATTAGTTCAATTCATAGTTACACCTTTTTGAGCGGCTACTCATTATTTTTTTCGGCAGGTGAAGTAACTGTAGCAATTCAACTTCTGCCCTTGGAACCTTCATTATGGTTATATAACTTGCATAAATTCATACCAAAATTTGCAATAAGGTTAATACATCAACACATGTACAAACAACCAGAGATGGCTTCTCCTGTCAAATTTAACTGAGAATTGTAAAGTACATATCATGGAACCCACGACGACTGAACGGAAGATTTTGGGGGGGGGATATGCATAACAGTCAGACATACTTAATACAAGAAACATCAATTCCAAAACATTTTGAGCTACTAGTATCATTTTGTACATTCTTGTTGATGTGCAATCCCTTGGCAGAATTACCTGTGACCCCGCCTGCCATAATAATGTAGCGACACAACAATCTTGAGAAGCACACCCGGGAATACACGGACTGTTGACAAAAATTAATGTGCTGCATCCCAACTTCGTCTGGAGCAATGGTCAACTTCATGACGCCTATGGGCCATCTTCTTCGGCTGAAGAAATCAACATAAAGTCATGTCAGATAGAATGTAAGGGGGAATATATATATATAGAGAGAGAGAGAGAGACACTCACTGCTCAAAATAAATCCTTGAAGCAAACTCTGAGCTCTCTCGGCTTGCTCCGGAGTACCTGATATTTGAATTATCTTCTCTGTTACCTCTGGTCTGTCATCAATAAGTTTCACATTTGCTCCTGATAGCTGTTAAATAAATTATATATGTCAAGGAGCTGATATACACAAATGTGAAAGATGATGAATAAGATTATGAGCAGCTATAGACCAATCACCTCACTGATCAAAGCAAGCTTTCTTGATTTTTTTACGAGTTCTGCCGCTGCATGAGGCGGTATAACAACTTCTAGTGTACTTCTGGTGACAAGTGGCACAGAGATTCTGGATGGGAAAATGGACGTGAAAAAATCATGAGAGATTGATCAATCTGAGAAATGCAAAGTAAAATGGCCTCCACTCCAAGAAAAAATAGACTTGGACAAAACGTCCTACCTATTCAATCCACTGGGCTGATCTTCACGTCGCTCACTCTCGTTTTGTTTCACTGTCTCCACATTAGGTGATGCCACATCCTGCAACTTAAGAACAACTCGTTAAAGAACTAAGAAGAAATCAACAGGCTAGAAGGTTTGCAAGTTGGAAACATCTATAATTAATAACTCAAAGCTCAATAAGATGTGAAACTTGAACCCTGAATCATGGACTAACACTTTTTACTGATAGGAACTGATGTTCATAATAGTATTCTAGCCAACAAAAGAACAAAAAGTATTGGGTTCTCAAGAGGAAAAGTTATGCTGTTCCACCAACCTTCACTTTCTGTGGTGCAGCAGCAGTTGATGAACTCTCAGGAGTTGAAACCATAGGACCATTTCCAGCCTGGGTTTCAACAGATGGTTTTACATTGTTCCTAGAAGCTGCCTCCGGTTCCATAGTAGCACTTTCTACTGGTGCATCCTTTTCAATAAACTCTCGATATATGTAACTTCGAACCCGTGACGTCACCTCCACCAGAGCCTCTCGAGCGGCTTTGATCTCCCCAACTATCTACATGTAAGAAAATTGTGGATGAGAATGCTAGACTTGCATCAGTTTCATCATAAGCTCTTCTATGGAAATCTAGCAACCTATGCATAGAGGAATCTTTCACCAAAAATATTTCAAAGCAACAGGCATTTGAAAAGGACAAGCACCCGGGTAGATGCAAACAAATGCTACAAAAGAACATCTGCTTATAGATTTCTTACAAGGTTACGCACATATATAAAAGATGCAATCATATAAATACTGATCTTCAAAGAATCACAAGAATATAAAATACAAACCTGTACAATCTCGTCTGTCCCTGCTAACCCTGCAGGAAGTTCTTCTTTTGGTAGGATCTCTACATTTGCGCCACCTATTTTCCCCAGCTCAAGTAAAGGGCCAATTTCATCTGATTGCATAAGTAACCGAGTGGTAACAATATTTTCTTTTTCAGGAACAAGATCAACAATACGGGTTTGTATATGCAACAAAGCTTCTTGAGCAGGAAACAACTCATCATCAGGACCCTAAAAGATACACAGGTGAATCAGCTTCTAAGCCCTTATGAAAACCAGACAAGCTAAAAGCAAACTAGAAATGTTAAGATTAATGTATAAAGCTGGAAAATGGTATAAAATTGTATGGAGGAAGAGAATAGCAGAAGGACCCCACACCATGTATTTATTAACAGTAGGTAGGAGTCTTACCTCATCTGATGATATGATTATGATATGCTCATTTGAGCCAGCAACTGGATCGCAAACCTCAACATTAACGCCTATCTCACTTTGAAGCAAATCCAAAATCCCATCTGACTCCCCAAGAACAGTATCAACCTTATCAACAGGGCAAAATATGCGGAACACAAGATCCTCACCAGAGAAGGATTGAGCATTGTCAGCTACATTAGCAGGCCCAGGTTCAATGGCAAATCCAGATGAACGTGAGGAATAGTTGTTGCCCCTGGGACCACCAGAATACCTTGATCCAAAACTAGGCCCTTCCACAGATGATCTCCTTGGGGTACTGTTTGTGTGGAAATCATCATCAGCAGGGAAGAAACGCTCAGGTGAATGAAGTCGATTATGAAAATGGCTTCTATCACGATGTTGGCTCTCTCGCAAGCGAGATGAAATAATTGCTATAGCATTCTTCACAGCATTCATATCACCAACTACCTGTAATAGAAAAGAAATTCCATTGCAACATTACACGCCAACATGAAAAACTTATTCACAACCAAGTTGAATGTGGATATAACCAAAGAGGGGCATTAGATTAGTTGATTTCTGTTCTTCTTCATTTCTCATTCAGTAAGAAAGACTTTTGAAAACCAGATGAAACCTTGCATGAGTTGAATAATGAAAGTCACATGTAGCTTACACTTTCACGGTTCCACCAGAGAATGCAAACTAGAAGAGGTATGTATGCCCGCATTTTAGTACCAAAGCTTCAAAAATCTTCACCCAAACCAGAAAACTTGAACTAGAGAAATATTGCAAAAAGCAGTCAAAAGTCTCACAAGTAGAAAGTCAGATCATCTGATCATTTGTTACATAGATCACCAAGTTTAATAAATGTTATCAGATTATCAGCATTTAAATAGATTCTATACTTCATTATTGCATCCCTACAAAGTGAAATCCCTGAACAATGTTGAGATGCACTACACCTCATTATCATAAACCATTAGACCTACTGCATTAGGGTAACGTTCCTTGGTTTACAGGCCAATCATGCTCATCATACCACATGGTTACACCTTGACCTTTCAAATGTTCAATTTTCAATTCCAGATGCCATTCTTTAACATAGTCCTATGAATTCATGAAATAAAATCTCAGTTAAGGTTCTGTTTCTGGAGTCTTAGACCTCCATTTTTGCAACTAAGCCAATGCCACACCATGTTTGAACCATAGAGAATGTTGTCATGAGAACAAATACTCAAAGCTCCAGAGGAAAAGTAACAATGAAAACCTGAACAATCTCCTCCGACATTGCAACACAGCGTGGCAAAGTGTGATCTCTGGGTAAGATCCTAATATGGGTCTTAGTCTCAATCCTCATTTGCTCAATTATCTTCCCCCCTTTTCCCAGCAAACACCCCACATGCATGCGCGAAACCACCAGTCTCGTCACCACTCTATTGCCATTGCCGCCACCGCCACCTCCTCCCCGATTTCCATACTCGTCATTTTCATCCTCCCCAAAGCCCACATTATGCCCATATCCTCCCACCTCAGTCTCCAATATCCTGTCATGTATCAAAAACAACGCCTCCTGCGCAGGCGAGAAGGAAGGCATCCTCCCCTCCGGGTCCCGCCTCCTCGTATCGGAAATCTCGATAATCCTCTCCTCGTCCCCCGGCATCAGCTCGTGGACATTGATAAACGCCCCCGTGTGCTGCCTAATCGTCTTAATAATACTCCCCGATTTCCCAATCACGCCTCCCGCCTTTATGTCGTGGCACAAAATCCGGTAACTCGTCGTCACCATCAGGGAAGGGTCCTGCATTTTTCTTCCTCCTCCTCCTCCACCTCCACCGCCGCCGCCTCCTCCAGAGGCGGACCGCCTGTGGTAACTAGGGGCATAATGGTGACCTCCTCCGCCACCTCCGCCGTGTGAATTGTTGCCGTACCGCGGTTTGCTCCGCGTGTGTAGGGTTTCAGATTCATAGTCCTGGTCATAATAGTATCTCTTAGATCTCGATCTCTCCATATGCGATTCTTCTATTTCAAGAAAACGATGTTCCAGAAAAAAGGTGTCCAAAATCCCAATCCAAGATTCAGTTGAAAAATGTCGAGCAGAGGAAATTAGGGTTTAGATTCAAATCCCACAACTCCTTCCAACTTCTTCCCCAACTAAAAATTGCAAATGGCAAAGGTTTCACTTTCAATT